>NW_027494545.1:0-208453 GCF_021521415.1 Bidens hawaiensis | reverse complement strand
GTCATTCGTTATTCTTTCTTTAACGAATTAGCATAACGAATGAGCCTAACGAAGGGCTAATTCGTTAACTCTCTGTAACAAATTGCTTAACGACTTCGTTAAACGCGCCAAGGGTTAGGTCAGAGAATGTCTGAAACATTCTTTGATATTCCTTCCTTGTACGTCGCCTTTCCGGCGCCGCCATGCTGGCAAAACGGGCGGTGGCCGGAAAAACGTATTTTCACACCGCTTTTCACCGTTTTTCGTCCCGATCGTTCCGGATCCGAGCTAGGGTGACCCTTAAGCTCGTCTTTCAATCGGTTTATACCCGATTACATCCAGACCATGTATCTTTAATGGTTGAGGGTGTCGGTTCATCGTTTCGTGACTAGATCTAGCGGGTTGGGATCCATATAAGATCATAACATCATTATCTCGGGTCAGGATATGTTCTTCTATTGGGTTTGGCTAGAGAAAGAGAGAAATACGACAGAGAGTTTAAGTGTGTTTTTTGGATGGTTTATGGAATGAGTGGATTTAAATGGATTAATGGATAATTATGGATTATATACTATGGGTCATGGGCTTAAGCTCATGGTTTTTCTTCCTTCCTTATTAATCCAAGTCCATTACCAACATTTATTTAACCCAACACAAGCCCAACTCATAGTAACTAATATTATTATTTTATTAACCGAAATAGGAAACAGGAACAAGTCTTTCCCCCTTAAAGAGGTTTCGTCCCCGAAACCTAGCTTATTCCTTGTAAAAGGAAGACTTCCTATATTCACACACTTTATTAAATCGTCTTTGCTTTTTGGGTTATCCTTCTTACTCTTGACTTTGTAGTCATCGAGTGGTGTTCATGTGTTTTAGCTATTAAGGTAGCTTGTCTATGAGGCCCTCGATGTACCGAGTCTCGTCTCGTCTTTCCAAAGGGGCTTTGTCTTATATTATATTAACTCTAACGCCTAAGACGACGCTTTATCACAACATAACAATTCATCATAAATAACATGCATTCAAGACAATTCATATCAAAATTAATAAACACTAGTTTAAAATTCAATAAGAAACAACACGCTTGAGTCATTAATAAGTTACACACAGATTTAAAACTTATGACTAGTAACTAGCCTTCTTAAGTGGCCTTTTCTAAGCATACGGAGGAAACTGTTAAATCTCAAGCATTCTTATCTGCTTCGCGCCCTTCCTTCAGCTTCATGCAGTCTCTTGCTAGGTGTCCACGTCCTCTATAGTTGTGACACCTATGGTAATCCTTAAACTCCCAGGAGGAATGTCCTGCTTTTCCACACCAGAAGCACACACCTAATCCCATTATGCACTCTCCCAAGTGTTTCTTTCCACATTTTTCACAGATCGGGAACTCATCCTTCCTTGCCTTCTTCTTAAGGGAGTCATTCATCATTAGCTTCATCTGGTTTTGGGGCTGGGTTCTTTCTCTTCATTTCAGTCTTCTCCTCTTCACTGACGGAAAGGTCATCATAAACAATTTCGGCCAATTTCACAGCTGAATCGAATTTTACGGGTTTATAGCCCTAATCAATGTCAGGACACTTTGTGGTAGTCCTCTGATGTAGCACTTGATTCTTTTCGCTTCAGTATTAATCATGTCGGGAACCACCCTAGACATGCGGTTGAACTCAGTGGTGTATTCACGGTGTGTCATTTTTCCTGCCTTCAGATTCAAAAACTTCAACTCAGCTCTTTCAACCTCAGCATTAGCACATAATCGCTCCATCACCAACTCCTTCAGGGCATCCCACTTCATAGACTTAATCTCTTCTCAGGTTTTCCTCTGTTCCACTATCTCCCACCAGAACATAGCCTCATCGCCAAATGACTGGGTGGCATTACCCACCGCTTGATCTGGATGACACTCGCTAATTCGAATAACCTTGTCCATTGCGGTTATCAACTGAAGAGTAGCGGTCGCTTCTTCCAAGCCAGTTAACTTCGGTGGGTCACATCCCTTGAACGATTTGTAGGTACACCCGCCTCTTCCTATTTTCCCTGCATCAACCTTCACAGATCGAACTTCAGTCGAGTTGCCTTCCTCATCAAAAGATTTCTTACCATCATTCCCTTCCGTGGCTTTCTATAAACTTTTCATGTTGCGGGTTCTTCACTGCAGTAGCTGCAGCTTGAGCAATGGTGGCCTGAAGCGCTAGATCAAGTTGATACCCTTCATTGTTGCTTGGATTCTACCCAGGTGCACTTCCTTCCTCTCCGGTGTTAGTAACTTGCTCCACCGAATGTTCACGGACAATACGTGGCATACCACGACGTCTAGTATGAGCCCCTTGATCAACAATCTTTCTTGCTCCAGCCATTCGTATTCTATATAGAAACACAAATGTCATCACTTATGGAACTATTTAGTACATGGATAGTAAGTATAACAGGTAATAACAATGGCTAGCTGTGATTAGCTGATCACGTTACTCTCCGTGTCCTATACACTTCCCTTTGTGAGTCCACTTGTGCCAGTTCTACTTCTAACAATTAGACAATCAATCAATTTATATAATCATATACTCTTATCTCTAGCAATTAAGATAACTTTCTTACACATTCTTACATTACATGTGAAATTAATCACATACATCACCTTTACTTGGCTTGCTCGAGTGACACATGGCTTTCTTGAACTGGCATCTTCTTTCATTTCTTACTTAAGTCCCATTCTCTGTTCGAGTCTAAGCATGTAGGATGCTTAATTCTCTCGAACGTATGATATGATACCAACTTATAAGGCCCCAGCCCCGGTGCCCTACATTTTACGTCAGATTTACTCATAAACACATTTCTACAAATCAGAGTTTATTAAAACCTTTCGCGGAAACGTTAAATTCAATCATTCGTTACAAAACATTCAAACTTGTCTTAAAACATATCATAAAACATCATAATTAAAACGTCATTTCTTCTATATTCAGATGCCAACCGTTTAATCCATGCCATGTGCCATACTCTTGCTAGCTCATTACATTTATTTACCTGCGTGCATACTAAAAGTCAGCTACTCTTAGTGAGTTCTAGTTAATCAGGCAACGTACAATACATTCTCATACATTCACGTATACGTATATGAAAATACATATTCATACTTAAACCAAACTTCATTCTTGACACTTTATAATTATCCGTAAGAGGACCATTGCATAATATCTATTAGAAGAACAATTACTAGTATCCATAGAAGTAACAACTTGAATCATCCATAGAAAGATCTATATAAAGTATCCATAAAAGGATCCCTAGATATTATCAATAGAAGGATCCTTAAACATCACCCATAGAAGGGACCCTATATACTTTCCATAGAAAGACAACTACATATTATCCATAGAAGGAGCCCTATACCTGATTCATTGAAGGAACCATATTTATTGTTCATAGAAGCTACTCCATAGAAGGAACATATACTCAGTTATATAATATCCGTATAAGGAACGCTAATGAGGTTCATAGTACTTATTTACGCTATCACATATCGAGTCTAGGTCCAATAGTAGTGTAGAGGGATTTGCCATCCTAACTTACTATGCCAGACGTAAATCTCACATACCATTCACATACCTGCTTACACATACCTCACATATACGATAATTACATCGTAGCACACGAACACTCTAGGCGTTCTTCACATCATTCATCTAATAACCCTACTCCTTGACGATACGTGCAATATCCGAAGATCGTTCACTTACCGACAGGCATTCGTTTATCACATTCATACGTTTGATCACATATATCATATATAGCATACATTTACCACTTAAGGTTAAGTGTATTAATATTCACATTGAGTATGCACACAGCCCCGAAAACATAACAAGGAAATGGGGCTAAAACTCACCCGAGCTTGGTTCATCGTTAATGGTTATTCCTTTCTTTAGCTGTGCGCGACTAACTGTATAACAATAAACCCTGGCAGCGGGGTTTTTGGGGCGGCAACCCCTAGCAGGGTCCAAGGGCTAGAGCCCATGGCTTGGGTCGAGCTGCCAGGTCAGCTTGGAAAAATAATTATTTCCATTAACTGCCTTAACACAATTTTCATTAGGATTCTTAATTTATTATTTTATTTGCTAACTCATAAAGTTCGAGGGCTTCTTTTTAATTAATCCATTTTATTCCAAGTCCAGGGACCTTTCTGTCATTCGTTCAAATTCTAGTTCGTTATCCAGTTCTCATATTCTAATTCGCTATTTAGTTTCTTAACAAATGGGGGCTCTATAACGAAGGTAGTACTAATTCGTTTTTTCATAATGAAAGGGTCTTCATAATGAATGGACTCTGATAATGAATGAACTCTCATAACGAATGAGGGTTCATTCGTTATCTCTCCGAAGCAACTTAGCGAATTATCATAACGAATTGCTTAACGAATGAAGGTCATTCGTTATTTGTTCTTTAACGAATTGGCGTAACGAATGAGCCTAACAAAGGGCTTATTCGTTAACACTCTGTAACGAATTGCTTAATGAATTCGTTCACGCGCCTAGGGTTAGGTCAGAGAATGTCAGACACATTCTCTGACATTCCTTCCTCGTACGCCGCCTTTCCGGCGCCTCCATGCTGGAAAAAAGTTATTCCACACCGTTTTTCACCGTTTTTCATCCCGATAATTTCGGATCCAAGTTAGGGTGACCCCTAAGCTCGTCTTTCAATCGGTTTATACCCGATTCCATCCGGACCTTGTAACTTTAACGGTTGAGGGCGTCACTTCATCGTTTGTGACTTGATTTAGCGGGTTTGGATCCATATAAGATCATAACATCATTAACTCGGGTCGGGATCGGTTCTTCTCTTGGGTTTGGCTAGAGAAAGAGAAAAATATGAGAGAGAGCTAAAGTGTGTGTTTTGGATGGTGTATGAAATGAGTGGAAATGAATGGATTAATGGTAATTATGGTTTATATACTATGGGTCATGGGCTTAAGCCCATGGTCTTTCTTCCTTCCTTATTAATCCAAGTCCATTACCCACATTTATTTAACCCAACACAAGCCCAACTCATAATAACTAATATTATTATTTTATTAACCGAAATAGGAAACGGGATGTTACATTAACCCGTGACAAGTCAGTGGGGGTAACGACTATCGATTAAATGTGATTTAATCGACACTTTGTTGGAATTTTTACAACACTGTTTATCTCTTGATGTTTAATATTCCTATTTAAAACACCCACACAAGATTATGCATATAATTGGGTATAAAAGCTACCTAATAATCATTTCTTTTTACACATTCACAAATCTCGCTAAGACTAAGATGAGGATTTGGTATGCAGCATTGGTAGAAGGAATATAAAGGTATTTGGTTGGTTAATGGAATAAAATTAACGATTACACAATTAATTTCATTCCATCAAAACCAATTTCTCACATTCTCTTTTTTTTTTTACTTTCTCGTTCCTATTTTATCATACGCTCTCAACAATACCACCTGAACACAATCACTGCCACCATCACCGTTGCCCGCCAGAACCACTGTCACCTGACTACCACAGCCACAAACACCACCACCTTACCACTTTCACTGCAACCGCTGGCACCGCAGGTGCTACCATTATTGTCGTCACCACCACTACCTGACTACCATCTCCACTACATGACCGCCACCACCGTCGATGACACCACCACAATCGTTACCACAACTTGACCACTAAGCCACCACCTAATGGCCACCATCATCAACACCACCTGACCATCAGCGTCACCACCTAACAAACACAATAGTTTGTTGGGTGTAAAGAAGATTACCAAAGTCATATAAACCCATTTATATGAAAAACGCAGCGGAAGAATAAGTTTTAAATCTTGTTAATTAGATGAATATAAAACCGATTTATATGCAAAACCCAAACCATGGATCCATATACGAATTTGCATGCTTACCAATATAAACAACCATAGGGTGTTCATAGCATACTACCTTCAATAGTCCAAGAAATGAAGGAGATGATGATATGAAGGGCGAGTCTCCAAGATAGAAGAACCTCAAGCTTGTATACCCTTCAAGCTTCCAACAAACACCTTGATTTTGCTAGGATTTACACTTGGAAAAACTCTTCCTTGATATTTCTTTTCTTGGCAGAATTCCAGAGAGAGAAAAAGGAAGAAGAGTTTTCTTGCAACTTGTGTATGAGAGTTAGAGAGTTGGTTGTGAGTTACCAATGCACTATTTAATTCAACCAACCAACCACTATTTGCATGTCTTGTAATAAATAAAACATTAAGTGAGGAGAGAGAAGGGGGGAAAAGTGCAGCCAAAGATTCCCACCAAAATCAAACTCAAGTAATCTATTTTATTTATTTAAGTTATAACATAACATAACATGCAAATCCAGTATGCATTGCATATTGTTATTTAACCAACTTAAATAACTTCGTATATGCAAAGTGCAAAAGTGATAGGTTTTGCATATTGTTATTTAACCCATTTAACATCGTATATGCAAAATGCATAATGCAGTAAGTTTTGCATATTGTTATTTAACCCATTTAAATAACATCGTATATACAAAATGCAAAATCTCTCATAACATAAATTATCCATATAATTTATTTATTACACAAGTGTAAATATTTAGAAATTCAATTTCCAAATATTCTATGTGTTGATATTTATTTGTTAGATCATATCTTAAATAAATATCGTGGTTTTTGTCTAGCTTGTTATTGGGTATGACCCGACTTGGATCATAACGTACTTGCCACATCAACTTTAATATGTGTCTTGGGCAGACCGATTCCAACAATCTCCCACTTGCACAAGATACATAGAAGATTGATGCAAATAGCAAATACCGCCTAACAACGGTTTACTATCCCTAATACGTATGACGAAGTGCCATTCAATAACATCATCCCCTTCAAGTCCCCGACTTGAAATGATTTAGGTGAATCTATCATTTATCCTTTTGCCACAGATGTCATGTCAAATCAAAAGACACAGAATGATCATTCTTTGTTGATTTAACTTAGCAGGCCTTAGAAATCTCACTCTCAACGAATAAGAGGGACAAATCCCCTATTGACTACATACGTCTCTCACAATCACCTAGTACCATACCTGAACTTAGCCTTATGTACTGACATGTTTCAAAGCAGCGAAGAACTAAGTCAAAGTATAACAGTCGATGAATATCAAGACCCAATATGTATCTCACGTCGGAGGATACTATGATGTTCTCCTTTACTCAAATTTACTTATGATCACAAATCACAAGGATTCCATGCAGTAAAATTTGAGGACGGGTCATGTCCATTATTTATCCCATAAATATCTATGAACCTTGGCAGCAAACCCCTTGCTATATTCATACCTCATGAATATCTACCAATCCAAGTTCATAATAGTCTTACCTTCACAATTGTTCCCACAAATGTGATCGACTACGGACATTTAGAATAATTAACTTATTCACGGATTTAAACATGCTAAAATGGAACATAACTCAAAAGCATAATCCTAAACCATAATCATATGAATGAGTTAGAATACAATTGTTCCGATATCCAAATACAAAATTTGATCAATTCCAATCACTAGAATATCGAAGTTCTAAGGCGCAAGTATGACCCTCATGCTTCGGCCTTTCAAGGAGCTTCGTGAGTGGATCCTCAATGTTTTGATCAGTGTGAACTTTGCAAATACATATATTTCCCTTATCAACTTCATCCCTTATGTAGTTGAATCTCCGCTCAATGTGCCTAGTCTTTTGATGTGCATGAGGTTCCTTGATTTGAGCAATCGCACCACGGACTACCCCTAGATCGGCCACGAACTTTCTAATCCATGCAGCTTCTTGAGCTGCCAAAGAGGCGGCGATGTATTCTGATTCAGTGGTGGACAATGCTACCACGTCTTGTTTTGCGCTATTCCAAGAGACAGCACCGCCATTTAGAACGAAGACATATCCCGATTGTGATCGAGAATCATCTCGATCAGTTTGGAAACTCGCATCCGTGTAACCCTTTACAACGAGTTCCTCCTCACCAGAGCCATATATAAGAAACATATCCTTAGTCCTCCTAAGGTATTTCAATATGCTCTTAACCGCCATCCAATGGTTGGTTCCCAGATTTTGTTGGTATCTACTTGTCATGCTTAAAGCACATGACACATCCGGTCTAGTGCAAATCATGGCATACATGATGGATCCTATAGCAGATGCATATGGGATTCCATTCATTTTGTCTTGCTCATCCTTTGAGCTTGGACATTGAGAAACACTCAACATTGTTCCTCTTTGAATAGGTACCAAACCTTTCTTAGAGTTTTCCATTTTGAACATTTTCAAGATTTTGTCAATGTATGCACTTTGATTCAAACCTATTAACCGCCTTGATCTATCCCTATTGATCCTTATTCCCAGAATATAGGCGGCCTCAACAAGATCCTTAATGGAAAAACAGCTTCCAAGCCAGTTTTTTACACCTTCCAAGGTTGGAATGTCATTTCCAAATAGTAATATGTCATCGACATATAGTACCAAAAAGGTAATGATGCTCCAACTAGCTTTCTTATACACACAAGCTTCATCAGCTTTTTTGATGAATCCAAATTTCTTAACTTCATCATCAAAACGGTGATTCCAACTCCTAGATGCTTGTTTCAATCCATAGATTGATTTCTTCAACTTGCATACTTTGTTAGGATGTTGTGGATCGACAAAACCTTCGGGCTGAACCATATAGACATCTTCTTCAAGATGGCCATTTAGAAAAGCAGTTTTGACATCCATTTTCCATATCTCATAGTCATTATATGCGGGTATGGCAAACAATATCCTTATAGACATCCATTTGCCAACAAACACCTTGATTTTGCTAGGATTTACACTTGGAAAAACTCTTCCTTTATATTTCTTTTTTTGGCCGAATTCCAGAGAGAGAAAAAGGAAGAAGAGTTTTCTTGCAACTTATGTATGAGAGTTAGAGAGTTGGTTGTGAGTTACCAATGCACTATTTAATTCAACCAACCAACCACTATTTGCATGTCTTTGAATAAATAAAACATTAAGTGAGGAGAGAGAAGGGGGGAAAAGTGCAGCCAAAGATTCCTCCCAAATCAAACTCAAGTAATCTATTTTATTTATTTAAGTTATAACATAACATAACATGCAAATCCAGTATGCATTGCATATTGTTATTTAACCAACTTAAATAACTTCGTATATGCAAAGTGCAAAAGCGGTAGGTTTTGCATATTGTTATTTAACTTATTTAAATAACATCTTATATGCAAAATGCATAATGCAGTAAGTTTTGCATATTGTTATTTAACCCATTTAAATAACATCGTATATGCAAAATGCAAAATCTCTCATAACATAAATTATCCATATAATTTATTAATTACACAAGTGTAAATATTTAGAAATCCAATTTCCAAATATTCTAAGTGTTGATATTTATTTATTAGATCATATCTTAAATAAATATCGTGGTGTTTGTCTAGCTTGTTATTGGGTATGACCCGACTTGGATCATAACGTACTAGCCACATCAACTCTAATATGTGTCTTGGGCAGACCGATTCAACACAGTTAACCCCGCCACCATCACTTGATCACCTAATGGGCATCTTCGCCTCAATCGCAAGCACCATCACCACTACCTAACCACCACATACACCACCGCCACTATCACTGCTGCACAACACTCACTGCTTCCATAACCACTTTCGTCAGCACCACCACGATTGTTATTGCTGCCACCACACCATCACTGTTGCCTGATGTGTAGGTTCCCATCCGGATCTACATAGGAGTATCACGTAACACGAGGGTGCGGAATATCCTACGTATACGATACGAGTGTTTACACGAGTAATACGTAAATGACACGAAACACGTAAACACAAATGATTACTTTTTATATCACGACGTAGAGAAACAAACACACCAAACAGGTCTCACATCTCGTTACAAAACCAAATTGCCAATTCACGTATAAAACGGCCGAAGTTAGGTTTATATTAAACGACAACTTCGCCTAACACCCTAGGCGAAGTTGTCCCTAACTTCGCCACTAAACAAGTTCGCCCAAAACTATAGCCTAAACAAACACGTTTAACAAAACATAAAGAACAATGTAACGATTACAGACACAATAGACACGAGATAAATGATGTACTGACATCATGCACCAACAGACTCCCCCTTGGTAGTAGCATCATATCTCTAACACCTTTTTCGTGTCATGTAACCCAAAAAGCCCATATCTTCCGTCTTCAAGCATGAACGCCCCGTCTCACACAGACTGAGACCACCCTTTGGTATTTCTTTGCTTTATCTTTCAAGGCAGGGATATGAAAGATCTTCTTATCATTGAGTACCTGCAAATCGGCTTGAGACAAATTAACCAAGTGCATGGGATCATACAATCTCAAGACCTCTTGTTCATCTTGATCTTCCATAACGGCTTCGGCAGTCTGCAGTCCACATACCACCAATTAAGATCCTTTAACACATCTTGAGGCATAATATTCATTGGAACCTTTGTCAAACAAAGAATCGGCTTGTACTTCATCACCATCCAGGGCTTGCCATTAGCCCGCATTCCCCGTTTAACATCTTCATTTAACTTCGACTTTTGAGGCTTTAATAGTTCAAGCTTTTTCTCCTTAACAACTTCCTTGCACACTATCTTTCCATCCCATCTCGCAAAATCATCATCACTTCTATTAATCAACCTTAACCGAGCCAAATCCTTCACTTCACACTCAGGAAACGTATTGAGCGATTTCAATCTCTTAGCAAAGTACTGAACCCCATCATATCTTTTCACCACAAACAACTTTAAATGTTTATCATATAACCAACAAATAATTCCTTTCTTTGATTCAGCGTAACCCTTGATATTATAACTTTTCTTGAACATTGCAGGTACCACTGGCTTCTTTGTTTTAACAAACCACTGAGCACATCCTTCTTTCCACCTTGGCTGTTCCTCCCACTCAGAATCACCCGACACATTATCACATTGACACAAACTTTCTTGACCCGCACTAGGAATGTCATGCTCAACACTATCATCAAGTATCTCACCTTCTCTAAGCCACTATCGATGTCAATCTGTTCACCAATTTTCTCAATCTCACTGAAGGACAGCACATCATCACCCATATCATCCTCATTATCTGCCACCACAGTCTCACCACCTGCACTACCCGAAGGAGCAGTAGACTCCCCCTGAGATGTGGAAGCCCCAAGAGTTTGTTCAGTTCTTGGCAGCTCACCACCTGCATTTTACGATGCATTGGGATCATCATCTCTGTCCTGTCTTTTCTTCGTTCTCAACTCATCACCTTTGCAGCTAGTCTTCCCCTGAGATGCTAAGAACTGTTTCAAAGCATCAAAGTGTTTACCATGTTCAATAAGAAGTGATGACTGAATCTGGTTCTTAGCCATGAGCCGTTGAATAGATTTTGTTTGAATGAGATTTATCCATGACTGCTCAACAAAAACTCTTTCAAGAGCAGCAATTCACTCAGAATCCGACAAGGAAGTATCAAAATCAAAGTTCATGTGAGAAGTATCCTGAGCATAAGGTGGTGAAATTCCCCAGCTTACTGAAATAGCAGATGTAGACTGTGTAGTAACTGCAGGTGAAATAGAAACATATAACCCCGCAGTAGCCACCAGTGTGGACTCAACAAACCTAGCAACCACATCCGATGGAGTAACAGAAGGAGGTGGTAAAGAAACAATCTCTGGTGTAGACATCTGTACCATAGAGGGAATAATAGATGGTGCTGACACAGCCACCATTGGTACACTGGAGGTCACTGGTAATGGATCAGATGAAGATGGAGGTAGCATGGACATACCCGTTAATGATGGTGGGGCAAAATGAACAACACTCGAACTTTCACCAGCTTTAGCCTTCTTAGATCTGCGTACCAAGGCATACAACTCCTCCTCATAATCTGACTCACTATCATCTGAATCCTTCTTCCGTTTTCCCTGGATCCTTTATTGTGTAGCAAGAACTGTCTGTGCTTCAACAATGTCATCAGTGGAAGAATCAGATACTGTTTCCTCAGAATCCTCCACTGAGGCAATAGACGTACCCACAAATGTATCAACCATAGAAGTACGTACACCAGAAACATCAACTACTGAGGCATGAACTTCAGCAGGATCAACCCTATCCATATAAAAGAAACCTTGCCCTCTAAAGGCAACTTCAAGATCAACCAGTTCGGCGGGAGCAGCAACTGGGTCAATAATAGGAACTTCGTGAACCACCTATGGTGGTTGAACTATAGGAGGTGGTTGAAGAATATTAACTTGTTGTGGAGCTGGATCATTAAACTCATCCTTTGGCGGAGCAACATAAGCAGGGTTCACAAGATACCCAAATAAACAGTGTGCCACGGATGAAGTTCAGGCTTGCTTCGTGCACAAGATGACTTACATTGTGCAAAAATTCTCTTGTTTATACTTTCCACATAAGAGATCGGGTGACGTTGTGGCAGATTGGGGGCAACATGATTAAGAATCATCTGTAAGAATCTGGGATACATTAAGAAACATTCCCGTGCCACAGCTCGCCGCTGACGATCGATTTCATAGAATACCATCTGACTGAAACTATACGGCTTGTTATAAGTCAACGCGGTCATTGCAGATTGCATTGTCGCACCCATATCATCAGATCAAACCTTGCGACCAGACATGCACACAATCAACACGTTCATTAAGAAACGCCACTGGTCCAATAGAAATCCCTTTCTATGTTGTGAATCTTCCAACGGACCCGAATACCCCATACGAAGAAAAGCTCTGTTTATGAAAGTAGCTGAATACTCAGTAGGATCCTGAGTGGTTTCAACCTCAAACTGTAGAGCTTCCTTGATCTGATTAGCTGAGAACTGTACCACCTGATTGTTGACCGTAGCACTCAAACCTGAAGGTTCAACAAGACAGTCATATTCCACCCTTCTCCAAAAGTCTTCAATGTTTGGAAGAGATATCGGCAGAATAGTGGTGATAGCATGAAAGATACGTGAACGAATGAGAAACGAGATGATCTCAGTAAAACCTTCAACTCCACGACTATCCGGATCCAAAGTAACGTACATGTTGTGACCCGGAAAGAACTGTCTCTTATCACCATATCCTTCATCACCACCTGTACCACCTGCACCTGATACAATAGCCATATCTGCAACAAACCAACTAAGTTAGACAAGTGTAGAATACAGCTTATAACTTCGCTGATATAACAGTAGCAAAGTTGGAGCTTTCACGAAGTTTGTAGCTTCGCTTGGTATGTAACTTCGCTTGTTATGTAACTTCGCATGGTTTGTAGGTACCAAAGGTTTAACTCAGTTTGAAACACAGCTTGTAACACACAAGCGAAGTTAGAGTATGTGGACAAAGAGGTTATGCAGCGAAGTTCTCATGTAAGCGAAGCTAGGGTTAACTTCGCCGAGACATAACTTCGCCGCTTAAATGGTGTTAATTCTAGAACCCTGTCAGTTGATAACATGGACAATCAGAGACCAAAAGTAGGTATAGATAGGTGCGATTTAGGCCTCGAATGTCCGTATGTCACCACACATTAAAAAATATGAGTGTATTAATGAGTTATAGGGTTATAATAGAAAACTGATTTAAAACCAAACATTATGGATCAGATTAACAGTCAAAACAGGTAAATTATGAATCGACATGAGCCAAAGGACCTTATTATTCAACGAATAGCATATTACAAGAAGGAAGATTCAGAGAACAACTTCGCCGAAGGTTTAAGAAAAAGTGTTTGACTAAATTTGACCTATGTGGCCTTTTATACTGTTGAGAAAAACCCAGGGGCGAAGTTATGGAAACTTCGCCTGGTAGTTAACATCGCCAAGTGGGTAACTTCGCCACAGCGAAGTTAAGTTTATAAAACTATCAAAAACGAGTAACCAAGATTTTAATTTAAACACAATTATGACAAGCATATAAAGCAATAAAAGCGGAAGTAATGACAAAACTAAAAAGACGGGATCAAATTTCAATCTTTCAGAGTACCCTGCATGTTTATGAAAAGATCCGAACAGGAACCATACTGATTAAGAGGCTGTCACAAGGATTCATGTTCAGCGTTAATATGACATAGAGAAACAGGTTGCAGGCAGGTATAAAACTTAGCATGGTTTTCATTGCTTCTGTGATACGGATTATGTTCAATTAGGCTCAAAATTTAGATGGACATCACTTGAGGAATTGTGATGCCTCCTATCTATTCTCAAGGCGTATTTGGCTTTCCCCAGATCACCCCGATTTGACTTTGACCCGTAGTGTCTGATCAAACATTATACATGGGTCGTCTTGACAATCCTTTCACTTAGCTTTCACAAGACTCAGTTGGTGCCTCATCCTTGATATATATATTTTTCAAATATAATCATAACAAACACCTGCAAGTCCCGAATCTGGATCACTGCAGAAAAAGAACACAATCTTCACGGGGATCAAGAAACTCATGGGCTCGTGTATGACTGGGTAATCACTTTTCTGCCTATCATTCGAAGATATATATGTGGAGACATGCACATTTCAAAATGACTCTCCACAGTAAATCGAGTAAGTTTAATTTGTATCACTTCTACTTTTACGCACCATGGAAAGCTACCATACTAGACAATGACTGTTCTAAAGTCTTTTAAGCCTAATAACTTCACCCGTTAGGCACACAAAATCAGTTTATCTATCACTTTCCAAAAGTTGGATCAATTTTCAATTTAACACCAATTTTGAAACTTCGTGAGAAGCTATAGAGTGAAAAAATATTTCGTTTCCCAAAAAAAAATGTTATATCCAAACGCCCCTATCATTTCTAAGTCTTAAGGTAAATGGCTATCCTAAAAATCCAGTGGATTAGCAGGACCAAACACATATGAATATGTGTCCCTCCGACTAAGTATAATCGACATAATTTTCAGCAAAGGAATTAAAACACATCATAAACCACCCAGTTGCTTTCAGTTATCTGGTTAATGGCTATCCTTTGAGTCTACAATTAGATGCAAGAACCAAACATATTCAAGAATATGTCCTTCAAACTTAAGCTACCGACGTAATTTTCAGCGATAGTGATGTTTTTTTTATTTAAACAGAAATAAGAACACGGTTACTCGGGATTGATCATCCCATTAAGCTCAATAAAGTTTTGAAAACGGTACCGGTCAACAACTATTGTAAAAAGATCGGCAAAGTTATCCAGGGAATCAAGCTTTTCAAGCAAGATTAATTTCTTCTCAGCACAATCCCGTATGAAATTATGACGAATGTCAATATGTTTTGTTTTACTATGTTTAACGGGGTTGTTAGTTACTGAGATAGCCTCAGTGTTATCAATGCAAATAGGAGTTTGAGTGAAATTCAGACCATAATTGCGCATTTGTTGTTGTATCCATAAAACCTGGGAGCAGCAGTTCGATGCTGCCATGTATTCCGCTTTGCAGGTGGATATGGCTACAGAGGTCTGTTTCATGCACTGCCACGACACCAATCTTCCTCCAAGAAACTGACAGCCACCAGTTGTTGACTTCCTGTTCTGATTGCATCCTCCATAGTCAGAGTCAGTGTATGCTACCAGATCCAGTTTTCCTCCTTTTGGATACCAGAGACCCAACTTAGGCTTTCCTTTAAGATACCGCAAAATCCTCTTCACTCCCTTCATGTGCGATTCCTTGGGGTTGACCTGAAAACGAGCACAAAGACAAACTGTAAACATAATGTCAGGTCTAGAAGCAGTTAAATACATCAAAGAACCTATAATAGCCCGATACTGAGTGAGATCCACATCTTCATCATTGTCGGAGTCAGCACCGAGTTTGTGGTTGACGCAAATCGGAGTGTCAAACGGGGTGCTTTCTTCCATTTTAAAACGCTTAAGCACATCGTGAACATATTTCGTTTGATGAATGAACATGCCATCCTTCTTTTGATCTACCTGTAAACCTAAAAAGAAGGTTAATTCACCTATGGCGCTCATCTCAAACCTTTTCTTCATGACCGCTTCAAACTCCTGACACAGAGAAACTTTTGAGGCTGCGAAGATGATATCGTCCACATAGACCTGGACGAGAAGAAAATCATTCCCATTCTTCTTTATAAACAATATACTTTCGATCTTTCCTCTCTCAAACCCATTTTTAGCAAATAATCTGACAAAGTTGCGTACCAAGCTCGTGGGGCCTGATGTAGGCCATATAATGCTTTACTGAGCTTGTACACATGATCAGGAAAGTGTGGGTCAGGAAAACCCAGAGGTTGCTCGACATATACCACTTCATCGACTTTGCCATTTAGGAACACACTTTTGACATCCAACTGAAACACTTTCATCTCTTTGTGTGCAGCAAAGGCCAAGAAAAGTCGAATTTCCTCCAATCTTGCCACATGAGCAAAAACTTTATTGTAGTCAATCCCTTCTTGTTGATTAAATCCTTTGACAACTAATCTTTCCTTGTTACGAATGATTACCCCTTTTTCATATCTCTTGAATTTGAATACCCACTTCGTACCGATTGCATTCACATCTCGTGGGTTTTCAACCAAACGCCATACTTCCATTTTGTCAAACTGAGCTAGTTCTTCATGCATAGCTTCTACCCACGAGCTATCCTTCAATGCCATCTGATAGTTCTTTGGTTCAATCTGACTGATGAAACAAGCATACAAGCATTCATTCATATTACCAGTGTCTTTAATGCTTGCATACACACATGTGTTTTCGTCCAAACTTCTTCTGGTTCGCACTCCATCAGAAGGATTACCGATTATGTTCTCCAAGGGATTATTCTTGGGGATTCTAGTCATTTGAACGAGACCAACTTCTAAGTCATCTCCAAGATTCGAGATGACTTGAGACAACTGGAGACATGTTGAGTGTGAAACGGATTGAAAAAGTCATCATCACTTGAGACAGCTGGAGTTTCCACAACACTTGGCGTGGTAGATTGTTTTTCATTACACTGTGGACGATGCATAATGCCCTATTCTTCATCTAATAGCATCTGAGTGGCCATTCTTTCATCTGTGTATTCAAAATCCAAGTAAGGAAAAATAAAAGATTTAAATAATTTATCATAGTCGAAGGCCTCTGCTGGTCCCATGCTAGGCTTTGGTGATTTGTACCTTGTTATGTCAGTGTTACAGACCACCTCAACCTTGTTGTTCGATAAATTAAAGAATCTTCTGTTGGGTGACCCAACTACGTAGCCCATGAGAATACCTTCGTCAGCTTTCTCACCAAATTTTGAGTTAGTCTTTAAAATCGAACACGGGGAGCCAAAAGGGTCAAGACCTTTTAGATTAGGCTTTCTACCATGCATTAATTCATAACAAGTTTTATTTCATCTTTTTAGCATCCAACATACTTTTCTCAATGTTTGCCCTTTGTTCATCAGTCATTGTGACTTGTGGGGACATAACATTAGCAGTTTCAGCACCTTTTCCCTGATCTTCTTCATCATCATCATCATCATTTTCATCTTCATCAGAATCATCCTCCTCCTTAGTTTTTTCATTTACAGCATCTATCTTGGGTTCATCAGGAGTTGGGTTCTCAGGGATTGGTACATTAGGCACTCCTTGCACATGTTCATCTGGCCTTAAAGTTTGTAGAGGAATTTCCCTTATGGGACTTGCTTCATCATCAGGTGTCTCAACAAAGTATTTATTCTTATCATCAAATTTCCCCTTTTTGGTTTTCAAATCATCCTTCATACCCTGATCAGTGGCATTCCATTTTCTTGAATAGGTCTTTACAAATTTACCAACATTTTCATGTATCCTTGAAGCTTTAGCCAACATACCAACTGTTTCTTCAGGTTGTTTTTCAGTTTCCTTATGAGACTGGCTTGTAGATTGAGCAAACGTACTCACTACTAGGGCTAGAGAGTTATCAATTTCCTCAGCCCTGTTTGAATTAATCAGTGCCTCAATGACAATCTGATCATCAGCCTCTTCTTCATTTATCACCTTAGTAGCATTGGCTTGATTGATCAGTGCTTCCTGCTATGCTAATTCTTCAGGAGACAAGATCTGGGCAAGTATTTCCCTTTCCATTGTCTCTCACCACATTTTCAAACTCTCTCCTGGCAGCAGCAGAAGCTTCTTCCTCTTCATCCAATAACCTTTCTTTCACAATATCAGCCTTAACAGGCTCTTCTTCATATACTTTGCCTTTCCTTTCTCTAGTCTCCTCTATACATCTTCTTCATCCTCAGACTTTTGGTAATCATCAATCTCCTTTTCTAGTGCTTCTAACTCTGGATCATACTCTACCCTCTTGGAACTTTTAGGTTTTTCAGTTTTAGTAATCGGCTTCTTAGTAGCAGTATTCCCTTCTTTGATTACATCAGTTTGAGTTTCAGTCTGATTGTCAGTTAAAACATTAGTGTCCATATCATTATTCACATTCTCTTCATCATTCAACTTCTCCATTCCATCCTCTGTCTCATCTTCATCTCTCATCTCATCATCCTCCTCTCTCCATACAACATTCATGATTTCATCATTAACATCATAGTTTTGTTCTCCACCATCAGATTTATCAGCCTCATACTCTACATCCTCCATCCTCCTCTCTTCACTTTTCTCATCTTCATCATAAGAATTTAGAATACATGTCAACCCATCAACATTCTCTCTTGCATCCTTCATCACTACATTATCCTCAGCATCAGTTGGCACTATAATATTCTCCCCCTGTTTTGGGGCAGCTGAGGTCTTCTCAACCTCCTGCTCCAGGGTTTGAATTTTCAACAAAGCTTGGGCCAATTTATCCAGTAGTAATAAATTCTCCTTGGTTACCTACTCATTTCTCTCCCTTAACCTTGCATTCTCCAACATCAGATCCAGGTTTCTTTGAAATTGATAGGTTTCAGCAGGAGGGGTTGGTGGTGGTGAGGTAGAGAAAGGTTCAGGTTCAGATTGGTCTTGTTGAATTAATGGAGTAGTGATTGCGTTTGTATCTTCAATAATGTTTTCACTGGTGGATGGTAGTGGGTTGATGTTTGGAAATAGAAGTGTTTTGGTGTGAATGATGGTAAATGTGGGTGGTGTAGATGATTCAGGTGGGGTTTGAGTTTGGGTATGGGTAGGCTGGGTTGTTGTGATTGATTGGGGTGGTGATTGAGTATGGGTTGGGCTTGGAATGAATGGGTTTGTTTGAATTGGGCTGTTGGTTGGTGGTGTTTGTGGTGTTGGGGATGTTTGTATTGATGTTTCAGGCTGGCTTTGGGTTAAGGTTTGCGTTGGGGATTGGGTAGTTTGGTCTTGTGGTTGTGGTGTTGGCATAGGTTGGTCAATAGGTAAAGGTTGGTGTGGTGGTGTTTGAGGTGGCTTTTTTGGTACTATTTGATGCTCCCCCTGAGGTTGTGCAATGACCTCAAGATTGACATTTTCTCCTTCCAAATTTGCAACAACATCCTCATTCCCATCATTATCATTACCTCCATCATCATCCGAACTGTCATCACCACCATCATTCTCACCATCTCCTCCAGCAACCTCCTCAGGTTCAGATAATAACACATGCAGTTGAGGTATTAATTGAGGTATCAAGTTATCATCAAATATTAACCAGGGAAAATCTGCATACACCTCTTCTGGATCAAATCTGCTTGTACTAGCCAGATTCTGTATTCTTTTGAAAGTGTCAGGATTTTGCAGGACATGAGTGATTCCTGTAGTTGGTAGGTTTTCCAACTCTTGATTAAAAATAATTTGTAGGAATCTTGGATATGCCAAAAACTTCTGCTTGATCGGCTTCTCCATATTTTGCACTAATCCTTCAAATATCATTCGTGAAAAGTTGAAAGGATAGTCAAATAACACTTCAACTATGGCATTTGCCAGATTTCTGTTCATTAAGGTCCATGATCCTTTCCTTGGGGCAAACCTCTGTATTATATGATGAATCAAGAATCTGTAAATGGTAGGAAACATGCCCTTCTGGAATTGCCCATCTTTTGTGTTCCCCTGATAAACATACGTTTGACAAAAATCATGTACAGTTGAGCAGTTGTAAGATGGATTGGATTAGGGTTATCATCGTTTAACAGTAGACACCTCCGAATCACAGCCTCGTCTACTCGTATTTAATGGTTGGCAACAGTGGCTTCGATCCATCGGCCATTTGCATCTTCCATCAATGTTGCCGAGTTCCAAAATTCTAATGAATAGTTCTGGTAAATGGTAGGACTTGCTGTCAGTGCAAATTGAATATTCGATCTTCTCAACCATCGTATCATTCCAGCAACCTCTTCGTTGTCAGACGTGACTTGTAGAAGAGCGTACATGTTGTGCTTCTGCTCAAAGAAATATTTCGGAACATTTTCTTCGTCTGCCATATCTGAAAAGAAAAATCAAACATATTCAAAGTGAAATTAACCCTAAAGTTCATTACTTTAAGAAATATCAAGTTATAAATTTAAAGAAGAAAGAGAGAAATATCGTTAAGAACCTGTTGTTCGACAAATTTATAACCTACACGCAAAATAGAGTGTTATCAAAAATATATAATCAAAGCCCATAATCATCTAATCGTGGTCGGAAAACAAGTTATTATTGCTTACCGAGTTGGAATTAGTGGGCAGGTAAAGTTAGGGTTTGGATTAAAGCGAATGCGATAAGTCGCTTAGATATTTCTTTGAGTAATCAGTGGAAGGAGAGAGAGAGAGGGAAAATAATGTACAAAAACGTCTCTCACTCCCTCTTATATACCTTTTGAAAGTGGTTTTTAAATGCTTTTTGTTGTTTTATAAGTTATTAGCTGTCAAACAGTAATCTTATCCATTTAACATTTTAATCATTTGAAAACATCCAACTCTTATATTAAGTTTAGCAAACCTTTGTCGGAAATTTTCAGTGTAAGTTTTGCGAAGCCTACTCGGTATAGTCCACTTAAGGCTTACTCGGTTATAGGTTGGTAAAGTTTGAAGTTAAAATGAAGAAAGCATACTTGAAATACAAGACTGCTTGAGAACTAAATCACAAGAGAAGTTAATCAAGTATTAAACATCAAGTATGCAACCTTACTAGGAATCAACAAAGATGCCCATATAATATACATCTAATTTTACCTACCTTGCTAAGTTAATTCACTTAATCACTAACCTTACTCGGTCAATTACAATTCACAAGTAATGTCAAGTATACTTTGATGCAAAGTATGCCCGAAAAAGAATACAGTGTGCTAGAGATTTCATAGCACATAATGTACTCGAAAATCAGTGAAATTACCCAAGTATATTAGGGGAACATTTGAACATTCAAAGTGTGCCCGGAAAAAACAAAGTTTGCCCGAAAACACTTGTAATTTCAAAGAAAGAAACATATTCACTCTAATCACTTAAAAACACAATGCTTACTCGGTGGACTAAAGCTAGTTCACAAATCTTACTTGGTATATCATTCAGCATTAAGATGCAAAGCTTGTCCAGAACAAGAAATCCTTGTTAAAAGCTAGCTAGATCACATATTCATGTCAAGACTTCAAGCTTGCTCGGGGAGTTAGTACTATTAAGTGTACTCTACCAGGAAAGTGTAAAAACTTTAAAGCATGCCCGAAAATCATAAACTTAGTCCAAAGTGACTAAGCTTGCTCGGAAACGTTTTAAAACATCAAAGCTTGCCCGAAAATACTTATTCAACCTTTTTTGAGGCAAAATGCAACTCTTTTTGACTTAAACCATTTGTCAATCAGATTTTTCATTAAAGATTATTTTTTAAGAGTAGATGGTGCATTTAGAGATCAAATTTTAGTCATGTTTCTCTTCAAAACAATTTCTTTCTTTATCTGAAAAGATCTCAAGAATGAGATCATATTGACTAAGTAGCTTTTTCAATACTTCATTCTCAACATTATTATGACAGCATAGATAGGTTAACAGCAGGTCTAGACTTAGCATGAATTTCATCTCTTTAGTGATATGATTAAGGTTCAATTTAAGCATAATTCAGCAATGGTCAACACTGTGCTATGATGCCTCATATCTCTTCTGAAGCTTATTTGGCTTTCCCCAGATCACCCCAGTTTGACTCAAACCTCCTGTATTTGGTCAAAATTTGTTTTTGTATTACAGAACTTATTGGATCTTTTTGTATTTTTGATTTTCAAACATATATAGAGGTTGAACGTTGGACTTACAGTTTAAATAACAGGCATTTCATTCAAGATGAGACATATTTTGTCAACATCTCTGTAGTTCAAGTTGTAACCCTCTTTGTTTGATAAAATATTTAAAACACTTATCAACTTTTGGTTGATTTATTCTTCCCCTTGTTTTTGATATTTTCTCAACTTTTCTTAAGCATGTTCTTTGTCATATTTAAATTCATTTTTGAGTTGACCAAATAACAAGGCTTGTGTATGATTGGGTAATCACTTTTCTGCCTATCATTTGGAGAGATTTATCTTGAGACATGCAAAGACAACTATGTATCTCCACATAAATATTAGCATACTCATTATGTTTATATCACCTTAGATTTTACACATCATGAGAAAGCAACCATACATGTTAATGACTATACTAAGTGTTCTTTCAGCCTATTAAATCCATATGATTAGCTAAGTAGTCAATGTACTATCATTTCCCATATTAAATTCAGTTTAATATTCAGTCACCCCAATTTCTCTTAATTGGCAGGTAAATGGCTATCCTGTTTGACCACAAGTGGTCAACATGACCAAACATACATATGAATATATGTCCTTTCAAAGTCAGAGTTATTAACATAGCTTTAAGTGAAGGAACAGAAAACAAGTTATAATTGCGCCAAATGCTTTCAGTTTTCTGGTTAATGGCTATCCTTTAAATCTATACATATTATAGGACCAAACGTACACATGTGTATGTCCATCCAACTAGGAAAATGACATAATTTTCAGCAAGAATAACTTCTTGAGACTTTCATTAAAAACCTTCTTTTAAGCTTTTATAAAGCTTGAACTGAATAGTCTTATCATATCTCTGCAACATTAACAACTTGCTCATGTTTTGACCAAAATAAAGTGAATATGCAAAATTCATTTGAAAATTCATTTTATCATTTAATTTTGACATAAAACTCATTTTGACACAAACAGTTGTAACATAATCAAATCTTAATCAAACATAACATCATCAAGACAAGCAGACATTACTAACATTCAAGGTCTAGCCTATCCTAATAACATCAAATGATCAGATAATAAACATAATCAAGCAATTAAGCAGTGATGTCAGATAAGCTTACACTAACAAGTAATTCAAAACAAAAGCACTCATCATAAACATCAATGATACCAAACTTTGCACTCATAGTCAGTTAAAGCACATATCAGTCAACATAACAAGTATCATAATCATGCATATTCACACAATATTCAATTTGTGGGACCTCTAACTATATAATCAATTAGCACATAGAGTCACACAACTTAGCACACATCATCGATCAAACCTCATCAGAGTTGATCATTCCCAGGGCTTTCAGAAGAAAGTTGAACCTGGTTCTATCAAGTGGTTTGGTGAATAGGTCTGCCAAATTATCACTTGTATCAACACTTTGCATTTCAGTCAAACCTTTTTCACTACAATCTCTTATGAAGTGATGTCTGATTTCAATGTTCTTAGTCTTAGAATGTTGAACTGGATTCTTAACAGTAAAATATGCAGCAGTATTATCAATAAAAATAGGGGTATTCTAGAAAATTCAAACCATTGTCCAACATTTGGTTATGAGTCCAAAGAACTTGTGCACAGCAAGAAGATGCAGCAATGTATTCAGTTTCTGCAGTTGAGATTGAGACAGTAGTCTGCTTCTTGCATTGCCATGACACTAGCCTATCACCCAAAAATTGACATCCACCTGAGGTTGAATTTCTGCTCATGTTGCAGCAATCATAATCACTGTCTATGTAGGCAATCAGATCAAAAGATTGGTTCTTTGGATACCAAATTCCTAAGTCTGGTCTTCCCTTCAAGTATCTAAAAATTCTCTTGACAGCATTCATGTGGGAGACTTTTGGACTTGACTGGAATCGTGCACAGAGACACACAACATACATAATGTCGAGTCTTGTAGTAGTTAGGTACATCAGGGATCCAATTTTGGCTCTATATTCATGCTCATCTACAGGCTCCCCCTTTTCATCAGCAATCATCTTTTCTTTTGTGTCCATTGAAGTTGAAGCTGTTTTGAAATACATGACATTTGAACTTATCCAAAATGTCCTGCACATATTTAGTTTGGTAAATGAAAATCCCCTCAGCTTTCTGTTGAACTTGCAGTCCAAGAAAGAAGTTTTTTCTCCCATAGATCTCATGCTGTATTTGGACTTCATTACCCCTTTAAACTCCATGCACATTTGTTCATTTGTAGATCTAAGGATGATGTCATCCACATACACTTGTAACAGAAGCAAGTCTGATCCCTTTCTTTTGTAGAAGAGTGTCTTGTCAATGGCTCCTTTTTTAAAGCCATTTTCAAGAAGATGATTTGACAGCTCATCATACCAAGCTCTAGGAGCTTGATGCAATCCATATAGGGCTTTGTTCAAATTATACACCCTGCTTGGATACAAAGGATCCTCAAAACCTGGAGGTTGAGATACATACACCTCTTTATCAATCTTTCCATTTTGGAATGCAGACTTAACATCAAGCTGGAACACCTTAATGTTCTTTGAGGCAGCATATGCAAGAAAAATCCTGATAGCCTCAAGTCTTGCGACAGGTGCAAAGACTTCCTCAAAGTCTATTCCTTCCTCTTGAAGGCATCCCATTGCCACAAGCCTAGCTTTATTCTTAATCACTAAACCCCTCTCATCCCTTTTGTTTCTAAACACCCATTTTGTTCCAATTGCAGACATGTTTCTTGGCCTATCAACAAGATCCCAAACATGTAGATCTCTGAACTGTGCCAATTCCTCCTGCATTGCTTCCACCCAATTATTGTCCTTTAGTGCTTGAACAATGTTCTTTGGTTCTATTTGGAATAGAAAGAAGGAGTACAAACAGATACTTGCAGTTTCAGAATGACTTCTTGTGACTCTTTCATGTATATTTCCAATGATGTTTTCAGAGGGATGATTCTTTTCAACATAAGGAGTTTGGACTATCATATCCGCAAACACAGTTGTGTCAAGATTTGATTCATTGAGTTCTTGTTCATCAATGATCAATTCAGTTTCTGCATCATGAAACTCTGGTGCTTCTTCATTGTTCTGTCTTGAAGTGGATGCACCATTGTTTCCATATTCAATTTTTAAAACAGATCTTGAAATGTTGCTGTAGTTACAGCTTCTTCTTCATTTGTTTGGTTGCTTGGGTTTCCCTAAGTCTGAACTTGATCATTATGCACTTCTTGATTGTCTTGATTGAAATCTACATGATCTTGTTCTTTTTCTCTTCAATCACACTGGTCTTGTAGAATGAGTCATTCAAGTCTTCAGAATAAATCTTGAAAGACCTTATCAATTTCTCATGATCAAACAGCCATGCTGCACCATCAACTGTGTGGAACTGATTCTCATTAAAGATGATGTAAGATGATTCAATAACACTCAAATGGTCTTTCACATATACTCTGTATGATTTTGAGTGTGTAGAATATCTAACAAAGAAACAGTCCAAGGATTTCGTTTGAAACTTGTTCAAGTAATCCCTGGTGTTTAGAAGAAAACATTTACATCCAAAAGGCTTGAAAAACTGGATATAAGGTTTTCTATTAAAGAATATTTCATATGGTGTCTTGTTATGCCTTTTGTTGACAAGTACCTTATTCGGAACATAGCAGGCAGTATTTATGGCTTCTGCCCAAAATGTAACTGGTAGATTAGCATCTGCTAACATGTTTCTTGCTGCTTCAATAAGTGTTCTATTTCTTCTTTCTGCAACACCATTTTGTTCAGGAGTTCTAGGAGCTGAGAATTGTTGACGTATTCCCTTTCCTGCACAGAATTCTTCCATGACTCCATTTTTGAACTCAGTACCATTATCACTTCTCATCATCTTAACCTTCTTACTCAGTTTGTTCTCAATCATTGTGACACAGCCCTTAATTAGCTCCGCAGTATCATCCTTTGTACTTCGAAAATAAACCCAAGTATATCTTGAGTAATCATCAATGACCACAAGACAATATCTTTTCTTCCCTATACTTGGCACACTCACAGGACCATAGAGATCCGTGTGAAGTAATTCAAGTACTTGATCAATTGAGTTGATGAGTTTTGTCTTATGAGAGGATTTGTGCTGCTTGCCTTTCTGGCATAAACTACAATGATCTTCCAATTTGAACTCTCTTGTAGGTAAGCCAATTACATGCTCACCTTTCACAAGTCTGTTCATGTTCTTCAGATTCACATGACACAATTTCCTATTCCACAATTCTGACTCATTTTCAGTGGCTTTGGAAACAAAACATGTGCCACCCTTTGAAACAGCTTCTTTCATATTGAGCTCATATAAGTTGCCATTTCTTGGGGCCATCATCATAATCATTTCAGGTGGGATTACAAATTCAGGTTTTAAGATGAAACAATGTGAGTCATCAAAACTAACTTTGTAACCTTTATCACACATTTGTGATATGCTTAGCAGATTATACTGTAGACCTTCAACATGAAACACATTATCAAATGAAACCTTTCCATTTGTTAAAATTCCCTTTCCAACTATCTTTCCACCATTCTCATCACTCCCAAATGCCACAGGACCTTCAAACTTTTCTTCATAATTAACAAGTGACCTCCTGTCACAAGTCATGTGCCTAGATCATCCACTATCCATATACCATATTTCATTTAGTGGAGTGGACTGTTCCTACACAAAAGAAAGAATTTGATTAGTTTAGGGATGAAGTGAAAGCTTTCTCAACTTGCAACTCATCAGATTTAATTTCAGTGACAGCATCGGAAGTGAGTGTTGTTGGTTCAGGATCTTCATGAGTGACTTCAATATTGTTTGAATTGTCTGTTTCATAACCACACTCTCTTGGAGTTTTAACAAATGAGGTTGTGCTCTGGCATTCTTCTGGTGCAATGTCATACTCTTGTACCACATAGTCTTTCTTTTCTGAGTAGTCTCTTACATCAACAACTTTATCCACCTTAGCCTCAACCTTAGGCTTCCAAAGGAATCCTTCGGGTTCATAACCATGTTTCAATAAAAACTTCTCATCACCAGTAAGTTCAGTTGGTTTCTTTCTAGGAAAGATACCTCTGATTCTTGTCTTCTCACTGCTTAGTGATCCTTGAGAGCTATCAGACTTGACTGATTGTGTATCTTGTTTAGGAATGATTCTCAAGGGCTGAAAGTTATTTTTGACAGCTTTCTCAGGCTTCTTAGGAGATCTGCTCCTTTTAGCTTGTTCAGTTACAAGTTTCTTGGTCTTTACAGAAGGTTTCAAACTATCTTCATTCAATGCCTCTTTATCACACACCTTTCCCTTTCCCAGGTATTTATCATACTTTTTCTTGTACTAAACAAAGTCTTGTCCATACTTTGTCTCATCTTGGACATGAAAAGGCTTGAATTTGAGTCTCTCATTACAAGAATCTATGTGATGACCATACTCATCACATTTCTTGCACCAAACTTTTCCCTCGTATTTCTCATGATCACTTCCCTTTTTGAACCTTTCACTTGGTTTAGGTGCTTTGACTCCAAGTGTCTTCTGAGTTTTTAGACTATCAAAATCAATTGAGAAAGGAACAAATTTATCAATCTTGATGTCTTGTCTTCCAGTCTTGCTCTTTACAAACACAATTTTCTGCATATTCAATGGTTTTTCATCTTGACTTTCTCTATGTCTTGACTGCCTCTTCTCATATTCTTCCATGGTCTTCACCTCCCCAATGTCAAACACTTCATGACTAGAGAAAATAGGGTAAAGTGGAATAATGTTCTCAAAATCAACTACTTCAGTTTCTCTTTTCTTCTTGTTTTTACTTATTCTCTCCAATACATCCTTGCTTGGTGGCTTGACTGCATTGTAGCTTACCTTCCTTTTCTCACATATATCAAAGGATACATGTTCTCTTCTATGTCTTTCATTCATTTTCTTCATCTTTGGTGTCACTGGTGGCAGTTGTGGCAGCTTTTCAATTGAATCTGGTTTCTTGTATCTTCTTCCTCTTTCAGCATCTTTAATTTCCTCATCCGTGATTTAATCACTCAAATCACTTAAATCATCTTGATTCAGATCAACAGAATCAAAGTCATCTTCAGAGACTTGAACTCCAACTGACTTGTCTTCTTTCACCTCTTCCTTTACCACAAATTCACCTTTTTCATTCACCTCAACATTCTTACACAAATCAACAAATTCTTTTTTATCTTGAAAGACATCTCTGAATTGTTGTAAATATGCATCTCTTTTCTCGTTATCAACTTTTGGCATAAAGTTGTTGTTGAATGGTGGTGGTACTGCTTTGTATTTGTCTTCATTTTTTAGTTGGTTTAGAATACCACAGATATTTCCTGGGGAGACCAAGTTCTTCAAGAATTCATTTTCAACCTGCAGCTTTGTGTTATGCATCTTTTCTTCAACAATCATTTTCTTCATCCCATCAATCTCAGTGGTGTACCTTTTCTGAGCTCTGAAACTACTTACACAGTCATCTTCTAAACTTTTCATCCTTTCTTCACTGATCAGCTCACTAGCCTCATACCCATTGATGATACTTTGTTTCCTAAAACACTCACTTTCCAGCTTGCCTACTTTTGCTTTTAAATCATTGATAATTTCATTTAAATGAACAGTAGGAGCAGAGTGTACCTGCGATGATGATCCAACTTCTTTCTTAATCAAGGCCATAAATGCCACACTTTCTCTCTTGATGTAATCTGCAATATCTTCTTCATGATTGCTCCAGTCAAAATTACCCTCATGCTGTGTAGTTACAACCACATTTCCCTGATTTCTGGGTTGATTTTCGTTGGTTGGGACTGAGTTGTTTGGAATAGTTTGAAGGTTTTGGTTGTTGTTCCTCTATGATAGGAATCTGTTGTTGGTTTTTGTTTGACAAGTTGCCCAAGGTGCAATGAGAGCATTGGTGACCTGGAAAATTGCTTCTCTTCTTTGATCATCTCATTTTCAATCATTTCAATTTCTGATACCATGTTCCTCATTGAAATTGGGCTTTTGGAGGATGAATTTGCAGGAAGTATACCATTCCTTAGGCATTGAGTTGAGCAGCTTGGTATTCAACTCAAAGTCAGTCATTACGTAGTCAGTTATTCTCAACTCATTCAGAATTGCTAGAAATCTTTCTAGAATTGACTTCAACCTCTCTCCATCTTTGTACTTAAATCTTTCTAACTGTTTCTTGAGCCTTTGCTTTTTGATTTTCTTCAACTCAGTGTTTCCCTCAAACATCTCAAGGATTGCATCATACATAGCCTTTGCGGTGGCATGATGTGCAACTTTGGTAAGAATTTCCCAAGACAGTCCTAGCTTTATCATTGCTAAGGCCATGTCATCTACTTTCCTCAATCTTTCACGCACAGCAGCAGTTGCACCATGATTTGCACCCTCAGTAGTGTCTTGTGGACCATTCTTAATTGAGTTCCACATATCCACGTTGTTATAGCAAACTGCTACTTCAAATAAGACTTTCCATTTTGTGAAATTTTCCTATCCATAGAGTCTAGGAATCTTATTAGTAGACACCTCTTGTTCTTCGTAACCAGACATTTTGAAAATCAAAATCAGTTAATAAAAAAAAAAGTTTGAAAAACAATCAGATCTGAGAACCGGTTTTTCAGATCTGATGAATCTGGTGCGATTAGAACAAGACTTAGAAGTAAATACTCAAACTTTAATTGAAATAAAGAGAAGAAAACACCGGAAAGTTGTAGATCTGGACAGAAATGTGGAAAACAGAGCAGCTGACGTCACTCTTTAATGGAACAGTGTTCTGCTTACGTCATTGTTCTTCAGAACTTCAATCAGCAACAAATTTCTTAATAAAAGAGCAGTGACCAGCTATGATACCACTTGTCAGGTCCCCGATTGTTTGTAGATTTTAAACAAATCAAGTCATAACTCACACAATAATGTGTTGACAAGAGAGTTAATGATGGGTTGCTATATTTAGAAAAAAAACCGTTTGATAAAGGCGGAATTAATAACGAACGATTTATTTGCAGAACAATTAATCAAAGGTAACTAACATACAAGATTCACTCATATAATATAAATCATACATACGATAATCGATTTAGGGTTTCTTGATGGGAAAGTTATATCCGTACGATTCTAGTACAGCCGTCACACTCAAATATTCTCTCTGAATTAATGAGGTTGTCCGTCTCTGGAGGTGTGCCCTAAATTATTCTATTTATAGGCCTTCCACCCTAAGACAGTTGTCATTCCTTCTAAAAACCCTAAATAATAAAACATATTCAAATTACAAAATCAAAACTATGTTGTGTAAAACAAGTCTTCCGGGTAGGCCTTGCAGCAGTATTAACTTTTCTGAGTAGACTGTGTGCTCTGCCTTCATTTAGTACTTGGTAACCTAGAAGTGTGCCCGGGAACAATTTCCGGGTAGGCTTTACTTGGAGTATTTCCCAAACGAAAATACTCACCTAGCAGACTTCAATCATCTTGATTAAATCAGACTTTGCCCGACATAATCTTACGAGCAACCTTGTTCTTCAATGGTCTCTTCAACTCTTTACTAGGAAATAGCTTATTAGCAAAGTGTGCTAGGTAGCACTATACCTTTCTTGAGTTGAACCCTGCCCGATGTTACTTGAGATATTTCATTACACATCAAGCTTACTTGGACCACTAGTATTATTAATGCATACCTTGCCCGATCTTCCAATCACTTGGCTTCATGAGCTTGGTTAGCCAAGAGCCTACTCTGAAGTAAACCTTACTCGGTTATGAAGAACAAACTTGCTAGATAAAGTGATCCCTGCCCGGGTATATATTAACTAGTGAACCTTACTCGGATATACACTAATTGGTGAACCCTTGCCCGGTGGACAAAATATCATGCCCGGCTAAGTAGAACCCCGCCCGGATGTCTCAGGTGTGCCCATTTCCATACTTGGCGAATTCTGAGGAGGTTGAGAAGATTCCAATCTTCCATATACTTCTCTTAGGTCAAATCTTTGACTCAACACGGTTGTGGTGAGTCCACAACAGTCCAAATCTCTTCTAATTTTGTCCTTTTTTTTGTACTGAAAACATGGCCGGGTTTTGGGAAGGCTTGGCCATGTTTTGCTTCAGAATCTTCTATTTTGTCGTTTCCACTTGTTCTTGATAACATGGGTGTGTTTAGGTTAACATGGCCATGTTTTGGCTTTTATTTTTTTTATCTTTACTTCCTTTGCTCTAGGCATGGCCATGTCTTGATTCACATTGTGGTGTGTTGAGTCTGTTTTTACTGTTTATCTCCGTTTTCTTCGTATATAAAGAAACACAGATCTAAACCTGTATAGGTTAGATCTATATATCCACCATGTATGGTTTAAGAGATGAGAATTAGGTTAACTCAAGTCTAGGCTAAATCAATTCTGGCCAAGAGGATCTACAAAACAGAACCACTGTGAGCTCGTTACGGAAAGGACATAAGTGGAGGTCTTCCCATAACCACCCTCCAGAATGAGAATAAGTACAACTTTTTAGAGAGATAAAGTACTAAGTGATTGATGTAATATGTGGAGAGTGAATGAATACATCACGATGAAAAGTTGGGTATTTATAGACGATGGTTAGGGAAATGTGATTGGTGTACCTATCACTATCTAGAAGATGCTCTTTCTACCATCTAGAAGATGCTCTTTCTACCTGAATGGACACGTGGTGAAGTTTGATAGGAGGTGACAGCTAGCCATGTGCATTGTTATAACAAACTGTCCAGCTATTACCTCTAAATGGTCGCACTGTCACATGCTCTTCACGAAGGAGAGAATGTCTCTTTCAGGGAATATTTCAATCAATCTTCTATAAGGAAGTTGGTTATATCTTCCTTTATTGACGTCACCCATTTCTCTCCTGTATCTGTGAGGCTTCTGCATCCGCGGGAGGTTTCATATCCTTTAGGATAACCATTTGAACTTGTGTTCTTTTCGTAAGTTCATTCCGCAATGCATGCGAGTATTGTAGATGACCCACAGATTTTCTTTGAGGGAGTCCTAAATGATCCGCAGGTGTTATCTTATGGATTTTTGAGGAGTTTTGCTATCCTACCTCTTAGAGCACGATTTTGCGTCTCAAGTCTTTGCATCTATCGTTTTATTATTATAATGTAAAAATCATTTATATTATTGTCAAGTTCGTTATGGTCAATCTAGCTCGTTAAGGACGTTTAACAAACTAGATATTTAAGTTATTATCCCTCCTAATTTGTTAAGGATGTTTAACGAATTAGAGGGCAGTTCGTTATGCTTATAAGTCGGTTTGTAATGTTACTAAGTGGAAGGTTAGTTCGTTACAGAATGTGTAACGAACTAGAATCCATCTTCTATATATAGAGGGTTTCTCCTCTGTTAATTTACGTTTTGAGATTAACCTTATTGAATTATTGTCCATTTGCACTCTCGTTCAAAGCTTCATATATCTAAAGTATTACTATAATATATACATATATATACACCAAATATAACATAATAGTTAAGAGTAATCATGAACTAGATCCTACACGGTATTAGATCTAATTGTTAATCGTTATAGATTTGAGTTAGATCTGTGTTCTCTCAAGTGGTATCAGAGCTTTCGGGGTTCGATTGCTCTTGATCTAGTGATCTAATTTGTTAATTGAAGGTTTATTAGTATAATTTTAGTTTTATTTAGATTCGGTTTGAATTTAATCAAATTCAATGTTGATTGGTTGAATATGGATTGAGTGAAGGTGGATTTGTGTTTAGTAAGGTACGGATTGTGTGGTTGAGTGTAACCGGGAATTGGTTTGGATTAGTGTTGGTTTGATTGTATATGAAATTAACCGAAAACAAGGGACTGAATTTTGGATAACTGGATTGGATATTGAGTATTTTGGTATATGGTGTGTTGTGATTTGATTTCGTGATGGGTTTACGAGTAAATTGAGCTATTATTTGCGTGATTTGGTGTAGTATCGAGTTAGTATTACTGATTTGAGTACGTGTTCGGTCTTCTTCTTTTTTCCAGAAATCTGGAAGTTTAGGATGAAGATTTGAAGATCTTCATTTGTTGTCGATGATTCGTTATATCTTCAGTTAATTCGTTGTTGTAGTTCGTTATACAAACTTAATTCGTGCTCAATTCGTTACTCAGTTCATTATCAGATTTGGTTAGTTAGTTAACTCATCTAGTTCGTCAGACACGTGGTCTGATTCGTTAACCTCATATCTAAAAACTTTTACCACGTGGCAAAGGTTGTCAGAGTTTGTTATAACCATTATAACAACCTGATTCGTTAGTTAACTGTATCTAGTTTGTTAGCTTGATTCATTACTTTGAGTCCAAGATTCATTGATCTGATTCGTTAGGTTGACTTGATTCATTAGTAATTCGTTACTTAGTGATTCGTTAAGAGGATTCAGAGATTCGTTCATCTGATTCGTTACATTGAATTTAGATTCTTAATCTAATTCGTTAGACTGATTCGTTAACTTTACCTGATTCGTTGACTTAGTTTATTTAAGATTCCTTACCAATTCGTCATAAGCTAATTCATGTGACACTGTTACTTGTTCGTTACTCAGATAACAGTCAATTTGTTATAATTTATTCGTTACTTTAATTCGTTATAAACATTGTTTACAGTTTGTTAGAGTTACTGTTCACAGTTTGCTAATTTTCAAGATGGCTGGTTTTTATGCGTTAGCTTCTTAAAACGCACTCATGCAACAAATGTTACAATTGGATACTGAGATTGGATCTCATTCCAAGTGTCCTCGATTGATGAAATTTAGTGACTTTGCTAAATGGGAACCTCGTTTTCGTGCTCATCTTGGTTATGTTCATCCTGAGTGTTCTTATTGTCTTGATGAGGTTTACATTGTACCGATGATTGGAGATGAGACTATTGGCTTTACCCCTAAGGCTATTTCACAATATTCTCAAGAGGAGAAAAAGGCGTTAGAGATTGAAACTAAAGCTCATTAGACTCTTACTATGGCTTTACCAGATAACATATTTCATCAAGTGGGTAGTATCAAGATTACTACTTCGTTGTTTCAACACATCAAAACGAAAAGTATGGGTAACACTGAGGAAAGTAAAAAAATGATGCTAAAGTTTCAATTTAGAAACTTTAATCTACTCAAAGGTGAAACTGTTGAGGAAATAACTACTCGTTTCAATGGTTTAATTGCTGAAATAGATAAGTTAAAGATTGAACCATCTGAATCTGATAAGATTGATACAGTCAATAAAGCTTTACCTAGTTCTTACTCGACATTTTTAATGGTGTTGAAATAGAATAATTATTTCAAAAATGAAGATTTGACTGCTTCCGAGTTTATGCAAAAAGTTGAAGCTCGAGAATATGATTTGAGATGTCAAAAGTCTTTGAAAGAAAGTCAAGATCCAGATTTTTATGGTGGTAGCATGCCTTTAAGCTCGGAAATTGCTCCAATCATAGCATTCCTCAGTCAAAATGCACAAGAAAACCCCACAACAACCTATAGTGATCCACGTGCTTGTTTCTATACTTATGGAGGTTCTGGATCTTCTGGTAATTTTGGAACTTCAGCTGCTGCAACTCAATTTTCAACACCATCGACTGTGAATATGAAGGAAGCTGAACAAAATTTTGTGTTCTTGAGTGCTTTCATGTCTTCTTATGAGAATCTGGTTAGTAGTAAAATTGCCACAAGTGAGTTAACTGATGAAGATTATGACCAAATCGATCCTGATGATTTGGAACTCATGGATTTGAAATGGAATATGTAAATGATCGTTAAAAAGGTGAAATGGTTCATGCAACGAACTGGCAAAGATCTTCCATCATTAAACCAGAAGCTTGGGTTTGATAAACTGAAAGTTAAGTGTTATAATTTTCAAGAGTTTGGACATTTTACCAAAGAATGTGATAAACCAAAGAAGGAGTATACTGGTCCTAGAAATCAAGATCAAAATTTTTCTTGGAAAAATGGAAATGATGCTGTTAAGTCTTCTGGAACCAAACCATCTTCTTCTGGGTCACAAGCTATGCTGTCCAACATGGATGGAACTGATTGGTCACAAATATTGCTGTGCAATGATAATCAAGCTAATCTGGCTATGCTCGGGTTAAATGAAAATTTTCAAGATGCAAGTGGGAGTGAGTTATCTTCTGACAATGATACTGAGTCTAATTCTGATGATTCATGTGGGAAGCAACCGACTATTTTTGCTTGCATGGCCAAAATTAACGAGTTAGTCCTTCTGTTTCTTATGAGAACAACAAGCCTATGTTAGAATCATTGAAAACTCATGATGATTGTTTAGTGAAAGAAATTGCTTCACCTAAGGATACTTATAGACAATCTTTAGAATCTCATGAAATCTAGGGAAAAAATTGATGCATTGTCGATAAGTAATCATGATCTCAAAGATGAGTTATCTGTTAAAATGATGATTAACGATAAAAAATTTCAAGAAATCTTGAAACATCGTTCTAAGATAACCGAGCTTGAGAATGAAGTTCTTGAGTTGAAAAACAAATTGGGCAAGTTTAGAAATTCATCATTTTTGCTAAATGAGATAATCGAAGTATCTGGTAAGCAAAAAGATTCTAAAAAGGGTATAGGTTTAGTTGAAATACCACCACCGTTTTATAGTGATTATACGATAAATCCTTTTGCTAGAAAAGAAGAAGAGGCGATTGTGAATGAACCTGTTGTTTCAGAAAACCTAAACCAATAAAAACTGATCATGTTAAAGCCCAATCATCAACCCAAAAACAACATGTTGAAAGAAATAAAGTTTTTGTTTAGAATGTTGATAAAGTTATCATTGAAGATTTATTGAACCATAAATTATACACAAAATTGAGAACATTCCAAGTTCGAATCATATCCTTTGTGAGCCTCATGAATTTGAGGAGGCTGTATATGGTTCAAATACAGTTCAAGAGAAAAAGAAAACACATGTTAAGGTCAACTCAAAGAAATCGGATAAACCAAAGATTTCGGATGAGGATTTGTTGCGTTTCATAAATCCTTAAATTTCTACTAGTCGAGTGTGTTTAAGATAAAGGGTTTGGAAACCATGTTCACTGAGAAAGACATTCCGATTAGTATTATCAAACCAAAACTTATTGAAAGTGTCTTTCACAATGAAACATCCTAGATACAAGATCTTGAATGTAGGTTTGCGTGTGCCAAAACATCAAATACATCAGATCCATTGATTAAAGCTAAGAAATTGTAAAAAACTGCCAAGAAAGTTCATTTTGTGAAATCAAGTGGAAATGACACTTTACAAAGTTTTTCAAACAACTCTAATCTTGATTTCTATCTGAAATGGAAATCGGTGTCGTCTGATGATTTGGCCAAGAGTTTTACTAAAAATGTGAGTCATCAACCTTCTGTGGCATCTGTTTTTGCCAAATCTCAAAATGACCGTGTGGACTTGTGAATTTGCTTTCTTTGTGGTCAACAAGGTCATGTTATGAGAAACTGTGGACAGTAGAAATCTCAGAACCTTCATCCGTTCGTCAAGGATCAATCGAAACCGCTTCCTGTGATAAAAGAGATTCTGAAACAACCTTTTTCGTGTGATGATGATACTCACATCATGTTTTCTAATGTGAATCCACGTAAGGTGATTCATGTGAATGAAACATCTGGTCAAGTAAAACCAAAGTTTGTTCCAACCGAGCCAATCTGCAAGAACGTGAACTCAAATGTCATTCAAGCTGCCTATCTGAGATGAAAGTCTAAAACGCCTGTAACTTATTCTCAAGTTGCTGAACAACAATTGAATTCGGCTAAATTTTATTCTTCTCATGAAACTCAAAAGGTGCCCAAGACTGAGGTCTGGGCTGCCTTTTTGAACTAATCACTTTCAATTTGTGTGTAGGATACATACAAGACCGTGTCTGGTGAGAATGGGATAATAGATAGTGGATGTTCTTGTCATATTACTGAAAATCTCGACCTCTTAAAAAATGTTAAAAATATTCAAGGAGGCTATATTGATTTTGCTAGGAATTATGGGGGTATGATAACACAAGAAGGTGAAGTTTCAAATGGGCATATCACGACTATTGTGATACGGTTGATCATAATTTATTAAGTATGTCGCGAATCTGTGATAAGAAGTACACGACTATATTTAACGATAAAGAATGTCTGATTCTGAAAACGGGATACATCATTCCGGAGGACATGGTTGTCATGCGATCACCTTGATCGAATGATATTTATGTCTTAAATATGAGCTCTAAGGTATCAACATCGATCGAAACATGTTTCGTCTCTAAAGCAACTGAGAAGGACTCTATTCTCTGGCATCGAAGGACAGGTCATATTCATGTTCGAAAGATGAATTAGTTAATGGAAAATGACTTGGTAGAAGGTGTTTCTTTGAAGAACTTTAAGTTATTTGACCAGTGTGTTGCTTGCAAGAAAGGCAAACAGAAGAAAAAGTCACGTCCGTCTAAGTTATTGAATTCCATTAATACTCCTTTAGAACGACTTCTTTTGGATTTATTCGGTCATGTGAATTGTGCGAGTATCTCTGGAGATTGGTATTGTCTTGTAGATACCAATGACTATTCAAGATATTCATGGTTCTTATTTATGAGTTCAAAATATCAAACACCTGTCCTGGTTTAAAATTCAATCACTAAGATCGAATCACTATACAAGCAAAAAGTGAGGAGAATTCGAAGTGATAATGGTACTAAATTTAAAAACACTGTATTGGATTTCTTTTACGTTCAAATGGGAATTCATCGAGAGTATAGTGCCCCTTATGTACCAAAAGAGAACGGTGTTGCTGAAAGGAAAAACAGAACTTTGATTGAAGCAGCTAGAACTATGCTAGCCGATTCTAAGCTTCCTGTCCAATTCTGAAACGAGGCTGTGAATACTGCTTGTTATACGCTTAATCGGGTTCTAACTGTTAAGAGACTCCAAAAGATGAGTTATGAGCTTTTGAACAAACGAAATCCTAACTTAAAGTACTTGGAACCATTTGGGTTTCCTTGTACGATGTTGAAAAGAGATGTGGGTAAATTTGAAGAAAAGGCCATTGAGGGTTATTTCTTAGGTTATGCATCTCCAAAGAAAAGAGTATTTAATTTTACTTCTGGTTTTGTGGAGGAGTGGTACCATGTGGATTGTCAAAGGTACACCACACCTCCTCAAGGGAAAGGTCCCGATTGGATGTTTGATTGTGATGGTTTATTTAATTCATTTACTTCTTCAACTGAGCAACCAGATTAAGATTTGGTTCGTGCATATTTTGATGATCAATTGGTACTTCCAAGGTTTTCATGTTCTAATGATGTTGAAGCTCCAACTATAGCTCTAACTGAAGATCCATGTGATGATCCTCCAACTTCATTTGATAATGTGATTTACATTCTTCTGGAATCGTAAATGTTGCCAAATGAACCTGCTTTCTATCCCAAGTAGAGCCAACGACGACTCATATGGCACTTGAAGATCCTTCTTGGGTAGAAGCAATGCAAGAGGAATTGAAACAATTTGCACGATTGAGTGTATGGGATCTTATCGACAAACCCACGAGAGTTAAGAAGCCTATTCCAACTAAGTGGGTATTTAAATGCAAAAAAGATAATCGTGGGGTGATCATGAGAAACAAGGCACGACTAGTGGTGCAAGGTTTCCATCAGCAAGAGGGTATAGACTACAATGAGGTATACGCTCCGGTTGCAAGACTGGAAGTTATACGAATTTTTTAGGCTTATGCGGCTTACAAGAATATTAAAGTCTATCAAATGGATGTGAAAAGTGCTTTTCTCTATTCCTAAACATCCCCACACTTAAGAATTTTTCGTCCCTGAAAAAGAAATCTACACAGGATCATAACCAAGTGAAAAGTAACAAATTCCGAGATTATTTATCATTATTAAAGCACAAGAAATAGCTCGACATATTGACCGCGATTGCCGATATTGTTGTCCACTTAAACCCAGCCACCAGCCAATAAAGCCCCCAATTGCATTAAACGTTTTAAGTCCAAAAATTAAGGCTACACCTACCCCATCTCAGACAAAGAGAGCTAGAAAACTAGAGTCGAAGCAAACTGGTTCGACAAATCACCAAAAGCCAAGGACTCGTTGATGGTACTAATTAGATGCACTCAGTTAAATTTGATGGATGAATGGTCCTGTGAGGGTCGTACGAGCTATTCCGAAATATTATTGGAGTTTGTCTTATAAATTCCTAATTTGATATTTATTGACTAAGAACATTCGAGCCCCAATAGTGTATCCTCAGAGTCACTATCCCCTTGGTAACACGTAAATTCTTAGTCTCGTCTAGTATGTGCATCTTTGGCCTCTTTTACTAACTTTAAAGAATGCTTCTTTGGCATTTTACAATACATAACTTTCTTCACATACATTTTCTTTTCTTGAAAAACTTTTGATAATACAAATAACTTTCAAAACATACTTCTCTCTCTCTCTCTCTCTTTTTCAATCTTTTATATCACCCTAAATTATATAACTATTTCTAAGCTCGTAAAAAGATGGACATGTGGTGGTGTGCTGGTTTGAGTGCATCTAAGTATTACCATCTAAAAGTTTTCAGATTATTGTAATCCTCCCTAAGCATCGAATTCGGTTTCACCGTTTTCAAATTATTATATATATAAAAACTGCTAAAGGGGACTATCAAAGTTAGTTGGGCCTACCGACACATCCCAAATCAGATATGCAAACCATCTCTTCTTTTATTATTATATTATATATTTCAAAATTTCCAAGAGTTCGTTGACACAACGGTAATAATATCATTTCCTGCTTACCGTAGAAGAAAAACCATTTTCAAGGGACATTTTATTTAAATTTTTTATTTTTTTTAAATATTAACTCCCAAGATTTTCAATGTTTTTTTATTTTTCTTAAAAATGAAAACGTCAGTTCCCCATCCCCACACTTAAAATTTCACATTGTCCTCAATGTGAGATAAGGAAAAGACAAAACTAAACATAAAGAAAAATAAAGTAGAACAAACTCACCTGGTATATATGATCATGCAAGTGCGCAGTGAATCATGTTCATCGCCCTCCTATTTGAACGCAAGCTTAAAACTTCAGTGCTCTCTATTAAGCTATCACTAACGAACGAAAGCGGCAATCCTTAAGCAAATTGCATCCCCACACTTGTTTAAAATCCAGCTCATCAACCATCATCAACCAACCAAGGAATAACCTGCAAGTAAGAGAAGAAACACCCGGCAAAACTCGAAAATAAAAATAAAAATGAAATTAAAATAATAAGGAAACATATTACTCGGTTGCCTCCCGGGAAGCACTAAGTTTATTGAATAGTCTTCAGCCGGACTAGCTTCCGAAACCTCAATCAGGAGACTTCTCCTTTATCCTCTTCCCATCGATGCTCCTCAACACTCTCCTTTTACAATTGGTCGGTAAGAAACCAATTGCACAACTCTCATGGGCCTGACCACATGAATTAAACTCGTCCCACCAACTCTTGAATTCCCCCAAAAATGGTTCAATGAAGTGAAACGGGGAAGTCAATCTCTTCATCACACTAGGATTTCTTCGCCCAGAAATCCTCCTTCTAATTCTTTTAGCCAAATTTTTAAACCTTAACACGTCCCGAATGGAGATTGATTACGGTTCATTTTAAACCTTAACAAAGGTGTATTCAAAGGTGGAATATATTCCAAATCAACTCTAATAGCAAACAACACATCATCCATTATTGCCTCCGATTCTGGGGTGGGATCTAATAGATTGCCTGACAAATCTTTATACCCTAAGAAGTTCCCCATTTGATCATATGCAAATCGGTATGAGGAGGCTTTGCCAAAAGTGATTCCCATGGAGCTTTCCGTGCCTCGACTTCTATATTTCTCCTCTCAAAAGCATCATGCACCAGTGATTTCCGCCACAAACTTTGCACCATGGTTCTCTAACTTGTTGTCACAGCCACAAAATCCACTAACGGAGTTTTACCGTCAGAGGGTGTGAACTAACAGGATCGGAATCATTAGTTATAATCAAACCACAAATAAAGTTTTTCAAGCCACGGAAACGTTTAAGTGTAAATAAATGCGGAAGCGTAAAAACCATAAGACAAAAGTTGCATCATGCAGGACGACTTAAAAAAAACCCAATTGATAACAGTGTAAAACAAGTTTGCATGATCAATAACGTTCAAAGTAATGCATGATCCTATACCGCGCGCCCCCCTCGACTACCTCATAATAACATACTAAAAGTGTCAACACGAGGTTGGTGAGTTCACGAGTTTATATCAATAAAGCGTTTACGTTTGCGTTTTGCGTTTAGCGTTTTGCGTTTAGCGTTTGCGTTTTGCGTTTAGCGTTTGCGTTACCAGATAGTGTTAAAACGATTATATATCTATAGGTAGCTAGCCTATAAAGCAAGTATTACTAAGTGTTCGACACCGAAGCTGACTGTTTATCATGTGCCTTGCCACCAGGTCTATCCCGACCATGGTAATGTGTTTAGCCAAGATTACACCCACTCGACCTCCAGTCGAGCTTAGCGTTGTGTGGGGTTTGTCAAACCCAGTAGTACTACTCAACAATGACTCGCTATTTTCCAATACTAAATGGTTCGATGTGTGAAGGACTTCAATTATTTCGTTTGCCACTTAGCCTTTACAAGTGATATATAATTTCATAACAAAATCTAAAAGCTTTTCGGAGTATGTTATCTCCCCCAAGTGAAAAGCGTTTAAAAAGTTTAAAGGGGAAAGTAAAACTCACTGTTTGCGAAGAATTCCAAAACAAGTCACCCAAGTGATGCGTGTCACAGAAAAATTCTCGCTAACGTTCTAAAACAACAAGGAGATTTTCTAAGTGTCGGAACTATTATCGAGTCTATAGACTCGGCACATAATACCTATGCACAAGATACGTTTCGTGTTCGTTTGTGAATCGTGTGTGACTTAACAAGCACATTTGTGATACGTTACATGTTGTGAACAATTATTTACATGTCAAGTATTAATAGTGTACATATCTAGCCATTATTCCCCGCAAGGGCAATTTGGTCAAAATATAACAATTATCTAGCAACAAGCACGTTTCATGTATTTTCACAAAGTTCGGCAGTTAATTTTATCAAGGCAGAATTTCTACTCGAAAAGATTATTCTATTGACAAATCATAGCATCTCAATTAATTCACCAAAAATCGTCACAAAAGCATACATGTGTTAGGTTTCCAAAACATATTTTATTGTATTTTTATTCCTCATAAATTTCTCACAATGATCAACACATTACAGCAAACTCACAACAATCAAATTCATGCGCAACAGAATGTTATTTGTTATTCCTGTAAAATGAAAAATCCAACTAATGCAAGACCAATTGGGTTAGGTTCTTAACTCAACAAGTTAACTTCCAGAAGTGGAACCAACCCATTTGGTCTTGTAGTTCATTAGATATGCTAATTACAAAACTACTTAACAGCAGGTCTCACAACTCAGATTTGCACTTCAGTTTTGTAAAATCATAAAGATTAACTTTTACTGGTCCAAAAATTACAAACTTGGACTTTATAGAAACTAGACTCAGTATAGTACCCTTTAGTGTTAACAACCTCAACCAATTTCCACATTAACAATTAGTTAAAATTGTCTAAACATAACTTACAATCTGTCCAGTACCAGTTTTGACCTTTAATCATATTTAAATCGTTTTGGCAACCAAAACACCTCCAAATTAGGCGTGGTTGGACTTTCTGAGAACTAGACTCAGAGTACTACCTTGTAGACTCATAATTAGCTCAGTTTGCTTATATATTCAACAAGTTACATGTCGTTCAAGTTTAACAATCACTGCTGTCAAAACTCAGCAAGCACAAACAACCGTCTAACATGCATCCTAAGCATACGACATATCTCAAAACATGTAACGAGCATAATTAATCACAAAATCAGTAGTAACCCTCTAGGGTTTACAAACCATCAATGATTCAATAATCTTTCACCGTTCAAAATCACATATGATCATCAATATCAATAACTAACACATAATCAATCATCATCTAATCAAAATTACACATGCAAACACTAAATACATGATTTACAAAGTTAGGGTTTCATGTTTATACCTTAAAAACGCAGAAACAACCAAGAGAAACGTGAGAGGTGCTTAGAAACGAGTGTGGGATGCTCCGATTATGAAGAATAAGATCAAAACGGGTGTGATATGTGTGTGTGTGTGGCTGCCGATCGCAAAGAGAGGGGAGGGGGGGGGGCTGCCGATCGTATGTGAGGGAGAGAAAGAGATTAGGGTTTATTATTATTATTAAATATTAACATGTTACACATAGGTCTCTCAACTTTTAAATATTACTTTTCTAGCTTAAATTAACTTGTTTGCATCTTGAGTTAGTGTTCTAACCAATATTATCACATAACACATAAGTCTAACACATAATTATCACAGAATTATTGTTTTGTTGTTTTTCGTTTATTCACCAATGGTTTGCGTCAACTCGTTTGCGTTTCGGTACAATCCCGAAAGACTACACATGTAGTAATTTGTCAAGCGTCATTTAAAACCTTATTTTAAATGTAATGAGATGTGCGTTATAGATCAAGTGATCTTAAGTTTGAATTGACGGAGTTAACCTAAAATTGACGAGTGTCACATCATTCCCATGTTAAAGAATTTTCGTCCCGAAAATTTGAGTCAAGTCGCGATGAGTGTCTGAAAAGTAAGAAAAATTTCAGTTTGTCATATCATCCCCTAGTAGAAAGAAATTTCGTCCCGAAATTTAATTCATACCTCCGGTGATTTCTGACGGTTTGCCGGGTTTCGCGGTTTTCTGTGTTTGGTCAGCCCTTCAAAAAGGTGAGGATATTTTCTCATCATTTGATCCTCGCGTTCCCACGTGAACTCCGGTCCACGTCTCGAGTTCCAACGAACCTTAACGATTGGAATTTTGATGTGCTTAAGCGTTTTGGTTTCCTAATCCAAAACTTCGACTGGTTCTTCAATGAAGCGTAACTGTTCATCAACTTGCAATTCGTCCAAAGGGACTGCTTGGGTTTCATCGGAAAGGCATTTCTTCAAATTGGATACATGGAATACATTGTGTACGCCACTGAGTTCTGTTGGTAAGTCCAATCGGTACGCCACCGGACCAATGCGCTCAGTTATCCGGTAGGGACCAACGTATCGTGGGTTGAGTTTGTTTCGCTTTCCAAAGCGAACCACACCTTTCCAAGGTGAGACTTTGAGTAATAATTGGTCGTTCAGTTGAAATTCAAGAGGCTTTCGGCGTTTGTCAGCGTAACTCTTTTGGCGATCTCGTGCTGCTGCCATGCGGTTTCGGATTTGAACAATCTTTTCAGAGGTTTCAAGTACTAATTCTAGACCAGTGATTTGGCTGTCACCCACATCTGCCCAGCAGAGAGGTGATCGACACTTCCGTCCGTACAACGCTTCAAACGGCGCTGCTTTAATACTTGCGTGGTAGCTGTTATTATACGAAAACTCTACCAAAGGTAAGTGAGGTTCCCAACTTTTTCAGAAATCCAACACGCATGCACGCAACATGTCCTCCAAGGTCTGAATGGTGCACTCACTTTGCCCATCCGTCTGAGGATGGTATGCGGTGCTCATATCCAGGCGGGTACCTAGTGCGCTTTGTAGTGACTTCCAAAAGTGCGAAGTGAAACGGGAATCTCGATCAGAAATGATTGAGACAGGCACTCCGTGTCTAGACACTACTTGTTTCATGTAGATGCGAGTCAGTCTTTCCCTCTTGTCCGATTCCTTAATCGCTAAGAAGTGTGCAGACTTAGTCAATCGGTCAACGATCACCCAGATGGTATCGCATCCCGTCGGTGTTTTAGGTAATCCCGTGATGAAATCCATTGAAATGTGTTCCCACTTCCACATTGGAAGTTCCGGTTGCTGTAGCAGGCCAGATGGTTTCTGATTTTCTATTTTGACTCTTGCACAAGTCAAGCATTTCCTCACGTAGGTGGCAATGTCGGCTTTCATGTTTGGCCACCAGTAAAGTGCCTTTAAGTCATGGTACATTTTATCTGAGCCAAGGTGGATGGAATATCGGGACTTGTGTGCTTCGTCCATCACTAGAGTTCTCAACTCCCCGTATCGTGGAACCCAAATCCGGTTCTCAAAATATCGGACCCCGTCCGATTTGGTTTCGAGTTGCTTGTTCATGCCCCGCATGAGTTCTGATGGAAGATTATCATCTTTCAAAGCTTCGAGTTGCGCATCGCTAATCTGATCGGGTAAGTTGGCATGAATCGTGAGTTGAAATGCTCGCACTCGCCTGGGTTTATCGGTTTCTTTTCTGCTAAGGGCGTCGGCCACTACATTGGCCTTGCCAGGGTGGTACTTGATTGCACAATCATAATCCTTAAGCAGCTCGACCCAACGACGCTGTCGCATGTTCAGCTCCTTCTGATCGTAGATATGTTGGAGACTCTTTTGGTCGGTGTAAATGGTAAACTTGGTACCGTACAAGTCATGCCTCCATATCTTAAAAGCAAATACCACAGCTCCGAGTTCCAAGTCATGGGTCGTGTAGTTCTTCTCGTGAATTCGTAGTTGTCGAGAGGCATAGGCTATAACCTTCTCGAGTTGCATCAGCACGCAACCGAGACCTTGTATCGATGCGTCACAATGTACCTCAAAATTTTCTGTTCCCTCGGGGAGGGCTAGAATAGGGGCGCTACAGAGATTGGTTTTCAACAGTTGAAAAGCGGATTCTTGCGCGTCATCCCAATTGTATTTAGTACCCTTGTGAGTCAAATCGGTGAGGGGTTGAGCAATCTTTGAAAATCCCTCGATAAAACGCCGGTAGTAGCCGGCCAGTCCTAGGAATTGCCGCACCTCAGTCGGAGTCTTAGGTGCTTCCCAGTTTTTGATGGCCTCTACCTTACCGGGATCGACATGGATACCATTCTCGTTAATCACATGTCCTAAGAAGTGAACCTCGCGAAGCCAAAATTCTCATTTCGAGAGTTTAGCGTACAGTTGTTCCTTCTTTAGTAATTCCAGAATTAACCTTAAGTGTTTTTCATGGTCGGTCTTGTCCTTGGAGTAGACGAGGATATCATCAATAAAAAAAATCACAAACTTGTCGAGGTACGCCTTGCATACTCGATTCATGAGATCCATAAAAACGGCTGGTGCGTTGGTTAAGCCAAAAGGCATAACCAAAAACTCGTAGTGACCGTACCGAGTTCTGAAAGCCGTCTTTGAAATATCTTCTTTGCGCACTCTTAATTGATGGTAACCAGACCGCAGATCGATCTTCGAGTAATAACTCGATCCTTGGAGCTGGTCAAACAGATCATCAATTTGGGGTAAGGGATAACGGTTCTTAATCGTCACCTTGTTCAACTCCCGGTAGTCGATGCACATGCGGAAAGTCCCGTCCTTCTTTCGAACAAATAAGACAGGGGCTCCCCATGGCGATGAGCTAGGTCGGATAAAACCTTTATCCAACAAATCTTGCAGTTGAGTGGACAACTCTTGAAGCTCTGCCGGTGCGAGCCGATACGAGGCTCGTGCTATGGGCGCTGCACAGGGGGTCAATTCGATTTGGAACTTGACTTGTCGAATAGGTGAGAGTCCAGGCAAATCCTCCGGGAAGACTTCCGGAAAATCTCGCACATTTGGTATATCTTTGATTCGCTTCTCCTCCGCGGGTTTCTCGACAATGTGAGCTAAAATTGCCGGATGACCCTTTCGTAGGTATTTCTGCGCCTTCATGAGGGTGATGACGCTGGTGGTCATGCCGCTTTTCTCGCCCTGAATCGAAATGATCTCGCCGGAAGGGGTAGTGATGTGGACTATCTTGTCGTGACATATGATCTCCGCTCGGTTCTCGGATAACCAGTCCATGCCGACAACGACATCGAAACTACCAAGCGTAAAAGGTATGAGGTCGATATCAAAAGTACGACCCGACAGTTTCAACTTACATCCCGCAAGTACATGAGTTGTTTCTATAGACTTACCGTCAGCTAATTCAACAGGAAACTTAGCATCTAACGGGGTTGGAGTCAAGTCTAAGAGTTTACTAAAGGCTTTCGATACAAAACTCCTATCAGCTCCAGTGTCAAACAAAACAGAGGCAAAACAGTCGTTCACAGGAAACTTACCAGTCACCACATACGGATCGTTGCGGGCTTGACCCGACCCGATGACGAAAGCTCTTCCTTTACCATTACTTCCGCCACCGCTGCTGCCTCCATTGTTCTCGTTCTGTTTTAGTTTGGGACAATCCTTTCTGAAATGACCCTCTTGACCACACTCGAAACACCCCTTAGTCGTCATAGGTGGTTTAGGAGCACCCTTTGCCGCTAGGTCTCCCCTAAATTCCTTGGCCTGATGACCCATTTTCCCGAATCTCAGACACTTGACACGGTCACACGGGCCAGCATGGTGATAGTTGCACCTGTTGCATTTCGGGTGTTTCCCAGCATAGCCGCTCGAACCCCGCCCGCTACCGTTGTTGTTATTGTTGGGACCCTGATTAGTGAAGCTCCGGGTGAGTTCGGGCTTATGGTAGTGTTGTTGCTGTGGGGGGTTCGAGGATGAGGACCTGGCGTTGTCGAACTTGCTCTTTCCATTACTAGGGTTGTTGTTGCTGTTGTTGTCAGTGCTCGGGTTGTCACGGGCTTTAGTGATTGAACCTCTAGGTGGTAACGCACCTTGGGTCACTGCTTGATCCGTTAGTTTGTGAGCTAACCGGATCGCTTGTTGAATCGTAGCCGGTCTGGAAGACGTCACCATGCCCTGAATTTACGGTGCTAACCCATCAATATACATCTCGATCCTCTTACTCGGCGGGTCTACCATCCGTGGACACATCACAGCTAACTCGTGAGAACGGGTGGTATAGGCTTCAATTTCGGAACCCACCATCTTCAACGACCAAAACTCGGATTCCAACTTTGCAATCTCCTCTCTAGGACAATACTCTTCCCGCATCAAATTCTTGAACTCCTCCCAGTTCATAGCGTTCGCAAATTCTAATCCAAGAATTTGCACATTTGAATTCTACCAAGTGAGAGCAGAATCTTCCAGTGTTCCAACAGCAAATTTGACCCTATTGGCAGGTGGACAATTACACATCTCAAAAGCTGATCCGGCCTTCTCAGCCCAACGCAGGAAACCTATATCTCCCTCAGTGCCCTTAAACGAATTGGGCTTGCAATCCAGGTAGTTCTTGAAGGTACACGTTCCAGTCGGACCTCCAGCTTGATTCTGAACATGTGCGGCTAGAGCGGCCGCCGCGTGGTCATTCAGCAGGGTTTGGAGTTCTGCTGCGGTTAAGTTGATGTTACCGCGACCATGTCCAGCGTTTCTTCCTGCCATTTCCTAGAAACACAACATAAAATGTCAGACATGAATTCTCGGTTTCATATACAACACACCATACATGTAATAAAAAGATATGTAGGAAAGAAAAATAGAAGAAGTAAACATCACATCACAACCATATAATAATCCAAATAATAATTCATGATTAAAACCATTGTATTTGCTACAAAGTATTTAAAACCAATCCTTAAAATCATAGAAAATAATAGTCTGGATGGAGATAACCCCTCCATCTAGGTGTTATCATCCTTAGATGTCATCGTCTGAGGACACCTCTGAGTGTGCCTCCTCCTCAGCCAGTTCTTCCTCCGGTTCCTCTTCGGGTTCCTCTTCGGGATCTTCCTCGGGTTCCTCCTCAGGTTCCTCTTCAGGTTCCTCTTCGGGATCTTCCTCAGGTTCTGCCTAAGGTTCCGCTGCCATCTGAGCAATTTGCATTTGTAAGACATTGCAACGCTAAAAAGCTATCTCGGTTCGGGTTCTTGCCACATGGAGTTGTTCTTGCAAGTCTATCATCTCTGCTTGCATTTTTCTCATAATCTTCATCTGTTGATCACTAGCCTCTTGCATTTCCTTCATAGCCGCTGTCAGGCGAGAAATTTCCTCCTTAGTTTCGGTTCCATCTCTTAACAGTCCGGAAACGTTCGCTCTCTTCGAGCGCATAAAACCCACGTCACGCTCTAAGCAAGAGACAACAGCTGCGAGAACACGCTCTACAGGTTCGATTATGGGTGGTAGGGTGTTGGCTAAGCAGGACGACTCTGGTGAGGTAGTGAGGGAACTTTTCGCGATAGACCATACGCCTGATCAGACTCGGGTACCAATCCCAGCTAACGTCGTCGTCGTACATGCCTCCAGACAGGAGATACCTCTTCGGTGCAGGGGCTTCTAGTTCTGGGACTACTCGGGGTGGCGATGAGGTAGGTAACTGCGGTTCCTTCCCATGAGTATGAGTCATCTGATCGGATGATGATGATGGTGGCGTCGACATCCCTACAGGTAAGTCGTGTATGCTCGCGTATGAGTGAATGTGGTAAAGAAATAAGATAACAAAGACTACACAAAACATATGCAGTTCGTATCATTATAACTAACGGGTCGTTGCGGTTATAGTCTAGTATGCATGCAGTTTCTAGTTCGCTATAACCAATGGCTCTGATACCAATCTGTCACAGCCTCAAAATCCACTAACGAAGTTTTACCGTCAGAGGGTGTGAACTAACAGGATCAGAATCATTAGTTATAATCAAACCATAAATAAAGTTTTTCAAGCCACGGAAACGTTTAAGTGTAAATAAATGCGGAAGCGTAAAAACCATAAGACAAAAGTTGCGTCACGCAGGACGACTTAAAAAAAACCCAATTGATAACAGTTTAAAACAAGTTTGCATGATCAATAACGTTCAAAGTAATGCATGATCCTATACCGCACGCCCGCCTCGACTACCTGAGAATAACATACTAAAGTGTAAACACGAGGTTGGTGAGTTCACGATTTTATATCAATAAAGCGTTTACGTTTGCGTTTTGCGTTTAGCGTTTTGCGTTTAGCGTTTGCGTTTTGCGTTTAACGTTTGCGTTACCAGATAGTGTTAAGTCGATTATATATCTATAGGTAGCTAGCCTATAAAGCAAGTATTACTAAGTGTTCGACACCGAAGCTGACTGTTTATCATGTGCCTTGCCACCAGGTCTATCCCGACCATGGTAATGTGTTTAGCCAAGATTACACCCACTCGACCTCCAGTCGAGCTTAGCGTTGGGTGGGGTTTGTCAAACCCAGTAGTACTACTCAACAATGACTCGCTATTTTCAATACTAAATGGTTCGATGTGTGAGGACTTCAATTATTTCGTTTGCCACTTAGCCTTTACAAGTGATATATAATTTCATAACAAAATCTAAAAGCGTTTCGGAGTATGTTATCTCCCCCAAGTGAAAAGCGTTTAAAAAGTTTAAAGGGGAAAGTAAAACTCACTGTTTGCGAAGAATTCCAAAACAAGTCACCCAAGTGATGCGCGTCACAGAAAAAATCTCGCTAGCGTTCTAAAACAACAAGGAGATTTTCTAAGTGTCGGAACTATTATCGAGTCTATAGACTCGGCACATAATACCTATGCACAAGATACGTTTCGTGTTCGTTTGTGAATCGTGTGTGACTTAACAAGCACATTTGTGATACGTTACATGTTGTGAACAATTATTTACATGTCAAGTATTAATAGTGTACATATCTAGCCATTATTCCCCGCAAGGGCAATTTGGTCAAAATATAACAATTATCTAGCAACAAGCACGTTTCATGTATTTTCACAAAGTTCGGCAGTTAATTTTATCAAGGCAGAATTTCTACTCGAAAAGATTATTCTATCGACAGATCATAGCATCTCAATTAATTCACCAAAAATCGTCACAAAAGCATACATGTGTTAGGTTTCCAAAACATATTTTATTGTATTTTTATTCCTCATAAATTTCTCACAATGATCAACACATTACATCAAACTCACAACAATCAAATTCATGCGCAACAGAATGTTATTTGTTATTCCCGTTAAATGAAAAATCCAACTAATGCAAGACCAATTGGGTTAGGTTCTGAACTCAACAAGTTAACTTCCAGAAGTGGAACCAACCCATTTGGTCTTGTAGTTCATTAGATATGCTAATTACAAAACAACTTAACAGCAGGTCTCACAACTCAGATTTGCACTTCAGTTTTGTAAAATCATAAAGATTAACTTTTACTGGTCCAAAAATTACAAACTTGGACTTTATAGAAACTAGAGTCAGTATAGTACCCTGTAGTGTTAACAACCTCAACCAATTTCCACATTAACAATTAGTTAAAATTGTCTAAACATAACTTACAATCAGTCCAGTACCAGTTTTGACCATTAATCATATTTAAATCGTTTGAGCAACCAAAACACCTCCAAATTAGGCGTGGTTGGACTTTCTGAGAACTAGACTCAGAGTACTACCTTGTAGACTCATAATTAGCTCAGTTTGCTTATATATTCAACAAGTTACATGTCGTTCAAGTTTAACAATCACTGCTGTCAAAACTCAGCAAGCACAAACAATCGTCTAACATGCATCCTAAGCATACGACATATCTCAAAACATGTAACAAGCATAATTAATCACAAAATCAGTAGTAACCCTCTAGGGTTTACAAACCGTCAATGATTCAATAATCTTTCACCGTTCAAAATCACATATGATCATCAATAACTAACACATAATCAATCATCATCTAATCAAAATTACACATGCAAACACTAAATACATGATTTACAAAGTTAGGGTTTCATGTTTATACCTTAAAAACGCAGAAACAACCAAGAGAAACGTGAGAGGTGCTTAGAAACGAGTGTGGGATGCTCCGATTATGAAGAATAAGATCAAAACGGGTGTGATATGTGTGTGTGTGTGGCTGCCGATCACAAAGAGAGGGGAGGGGGGGCTGCCGATCGGATGTGAGGGAGAGAAAGAGATTAGGGTTTATTATTATTATTAAATAATAACATGTTACACATAGGTCCCTCAACTTTTAAATATTACTTTTCTAGCTTAAATTAAGTTGTTTGCATCTTGAGTTAGTGTTCTAACCAATATTATCACATAACACATAAGTCTAACACATAATTATCACATAATTATTGTTTTGTTGTTTTTCGTTTATTCACCAATGGTTTGCATCAACTCGTTTGCGTTTCTGTACAATCCCGAAAGACTACACATGTAGTAATTTGTCAAGCGTCATTTAAAACCTTATTTTAAATATAATGAGATGTGCGTTATAGATCAAGTGATCTTAAGTTTGAATTGACGGAGTTTGAGTTAACGGAGTTAACCTGAAATTGACGAGTGTCACACTTGTAATTTGAACATTTTTCCTGTAAAGAACACTCAAAAGAAACGGATCACGGGTACCAGATAAAAATAGATAAAAATAGTTAAGAATAATAATAATAATAATAATAATAATAATAATAATAATAATAATAATAAAACTAAACTTAAACTACACTAAACTAAAATAAAATAAACTAATTAAAATAACTAATCTAATCTAAATATAAATACAAAATACAATAGGAAAGTCACTAACTCGAGTCGTTCTCAATACGCCTCAAACCGTGTCCCCGGCAACGGCGCCAAAAACTTGGTATGTGTCTAATGAATGCTCTTTCTATCTAACTCACAAATAATCTTTAAATTTATAAAAAGAAACTCCTAATGAATCCACACATAACCGGCAAGTGTACCGATCTTAAATACTATAGAACTAAGGAAGTCCGAGTATCGAACACAAGGACACGTGAAACGCTTATGATCACTAACTCTAGACAAGACCTTCCTAAGAATAATATTTTTAAATTATATTTAGTGATTAAATAATTAACCTAACTTACTTTAACCAAATTAAAAGACTAAACTTAAAAAGACTTAGCGAAACTTTGAGACTTAACTGTAATTGGAGAAAACGTCTACCTAGTTAAGAATCCTATTGAAGGTTTAACAAGCTAATGGATTGAGTAATCTCAAGACACCGGTATCTAAGGATGACACAACTAAGGTTCGCTCAAGAAAGCTAGATCACCTCTCGGTCTCACTGACAAACACTAACTTACACTTAGTTGATTTTAAGAACAAACCGGGAAACGAATTGCTAAAGTGTTCTAATGTTGACTCACCTCTCGGTCTCACCGACACACGACCCTAAGGGAAATGAATACTACGCAACCAAGGATAGAGGAACCATTTGGTTTAATATAATCTAGATCAACTAATCGCTCACAAACCCACACCCGACAAGAACTGAACCCGCTCTCGCGTGATCCTAATCTTAACAAGTAAAAGTTAAGAGACAACCTTACTTCCTATCACCTCTCGGTCTCTAAGAAGATGCCTACCCATTGAATTCAATCAACTAACACACCCACTTAAACCCTACGGTTATTCACCCCGCAAACAATCTCTAAACACAAAGTAAATAGTCAAACAAGCAATAATCAATCAAAACCAATTCAATCAATCAAAGCAAGAGGTATATGAGTATAATTAATCAAATCACAGCCACTAAACACAACCTAATTCAATATTAAACAAAATTTTTATTAACAAATCAAGTCATGATGATCAAACAATCCATATTACTTACTAAAACCTAACAATTTTCACCAAACCTAGGTAGAACTAATGAGTTTAGCCTAACATTATTTTTGGACAGCAGCTAACACTTAATGTAAACATCATAAAACTCAACCAAAACATAATTAAACTCATTTAATAATCAATATCAATCAAGCACAACTCAATCTTCAATTCAATTGCAAAATGATTCAAGTTAAAGATCAAAATCAACAAGTTATAACTCTTGAACAAGAACACAAAGTTTATGGATGTATACTCAATGATTATGGTTGAGATTATTGATGAAGATGAACCCTAGCTGCTGTACCAAGTCTCCCTTGATGATCTCCTTCCTCTCCTAGCCGCCACAAAGCTTCCACACAACTTTTTTTTTCTTTCTTGGCTGCCAATTGCAAAAAACGAATTTTCTTGGTGAATGGGGGTGTTGATTTCGAGATTTAGGGCTGGTTAGGTTTTTTTTTTTTTTTTTTTTTTTGTAAATAATCTTATATAATATCATGTAAGGCTTTTATCTTGTGGGCTTGGTTCGGGCCTTGAGATTTTGTCTATTTCTCTTGTAAAACTCATAACCTACACAAAGTATTAAGCTTTGTAAGATCATGTTAAAACGAGTTAAAATCATCAATTATTATATAATTAAGTACTTAGAACGTAATAAAAAGGTGCGGAAAGTAAGTGTGTTTTACAACACATCAAACGGTGAATTACACGAGGAAGTGTTTGTGTTACAGCCTCCTGGCTTTGAGGATCCTGATTATCCGGACCGAGTTTATCGCTTAAACAAGGCCCTGTATGGTCTACATCAAGCCCCGAGAGCTTGGTATGGCATGCTTGTCGACCATTTGACCGATAATGGCTTCAAGCGAGGGACTGTTTACTGCACTTTATTTTATAAAAACATTGGTGATGATCTTCTCCTCGTTCAGATTTATGTCGATGACAATTTCTTTGGGTCAACAAATGACAAGTTGTGTAAGGAATTCGGGAAGTCGATGCAAACAAAGTTCGAAATGAGTTCTATGGGAGCAATGAACTTCTTTTTAGGGTTGCAGGTTCATCAGTCTGCGAAAGGAATCTTCATTCACCAGACTAAGTACGTGAACGATGTCTTGAGCCGATTCAAGATTACTGCCGGAAAAATCCCTTCAAAGCCTCTCCATATGGGTCACAATTTATCACCGGATGAACTGGAGGATACCGTCGATCCTACCCCTATCGAGCTATGATTGGTTTTTTAATGTATCTTACTACTTCTCGACTTGACATAATGTTTGCAGTTTGTTTATGTGCTAGGTACCAAGCTTGTCCCCGAGTGACTCAGCTGGCAGTGGTCAAGTGTATTCTTCAATATCTGAGGGGCAATCCTAACATCGGGTTATGGTACCCCAAGGATGATAATTTTGAACTTATCAACTTTTCTGACTCAGACTATGGAGGGTGCAAGATTAACTTTAAATCGACAACAACAGGGTGTCAATTCTTAGGAAGCCGGCTTGTTTCCTGGCAGTGTAAGAAGTAGACAACGGTCTCCACTTCAACCGCTGAAGCAGAATATGTTGCATCCTCGAGTTGCTGTTCCCTGGTTTTGTGGATCCAACAACATCTGCGTTACCACGGTATGAAGTTTCTTACTACTCCCATTTTAATTGATAACTATGCTGCTATTAGTATCACCAAAAATCCCGTACAACACTCTAAAACGAAACATATCAAAATTCGATATCATTTCATACGGGATTGTTTTTAAAAGAAGTTAATTGATCTTGAGAAAGTACATACCGATTTTCAAAACGCCGATCTATTTACCAAAGCATTTGACAAAACACGTTTTAACTTTCCGCTTGGTTTAAATGGATTAAAAACCCTTGCTGATATCCTGAAACATGGATAATTATGTTTATTTTTATTTTTGTCTTATTTTTCTTCTCTTTTATTTTGGTTTTGGATTTTAGGAGTGAAACAGTAATAGAAAATACAAAAATATTATGCTTTTCGCTTGTATAGATAAAATCCAAAAACATTAAAAGTTCGAAAAAGGGCAAAATATGTTCTTCTTGTTTAAAAAAAATTTGAAAAATTCAAAAACATTGAAAAATCCAAAAAATCAAAAAGATTGTGATTTTCTTGTTTGTATAGAAAAATCTGAAAAAGACAAAAAGATTGTGTTATTCTGTATGTAAAGAGAAAATCCAAAAAGATTTTTGCATACATTCGCTGAAAATTATGTCAATTACCTACATTTGAAGGACATATACTTGTATATGTTTGGTCCTGAGGTTTACTTGTAAAATTCAGGATAGCCATTTACCTGACAATGTAACGTTGTTGGGGCGATTGTTATGCGTTTTACTTTATTCTTTCGCTGAAAACTATGGTGGTTATTTAAGTTTGTAGAACATGCTTGCATGTTTTGCTCCTGTTATCTACTTGTAGATTGATATGATAGCCATTAAACTATAGATTGAAAGTGACTAGGGCGATTGAATTTATTTTTATGCTCCTCTAAAATTGAGTTTTGAAGCAAAAAAGAGAAAATGATAGTACATTGGTCAGTTGACCCCATATCTAGAAAGAAATAAGCTTAAATGGCTGTGTGCTTAATTGCATTGGTGCATTGATAGGTCTTAAACAAGCTGTTAGAGTAAAGTATGTGATATAAACATAAAGAAATGCCAAATTGAAAGAGGTGTTAATTTCTACCAAAAATCTCGGTTAGGATGGCAGAAATGTAATAGGTTGTCATACTCAAGCCATATATTTGTTTGATCACCAAAAATAAAATAAAGCAAATAAGAAGCGTTAGGATTCTAGACACTGTGAGTCTTTATGCGTCTTAATCATCTGGGTATTTGTATGCATGATATTTCTTCCGCTTTTAGAGCAAACCCAAAGTTATTAAACTTGATCACAGTTGTACTTCGTACAAATTTAAACTACTGACTTGTTTAAAATCCGCTATTAGTCATACATTTGTTCCTCCCTTGCGCGTGTCTCAATACCAATAAGAAACGGACCGTAGGGGATACAATGTATGTAAGCCGACAGATTGACTCGTGCATACTCACTCACAGTAAAGTAAACTTGATGCATTTCTCAAAAGTTCAATAAATTCAAATTTTGATCGACATTATAATGGTTTAAGTCAAGTTGGGGTGATATGGTAAAAATCAAACTAAACTTGATTCGAGATTAGAGGCTGATAGTTTCTGATATTCTGTACTCTAATTGAACCATTAATAATATCACAAAAACGCTTGAAAGTTTGTTATAAGATTTAAGTGGACAACAATATCAATGACCGACTTGACGTCAGTCACAATATCGCTGAAATATAAAACTATGATGGAAGGGCAATTTGATCAATATGATTCTCTGCTTAAACTAGCCAAAAATCCAAAAATATTTACTGTTTTTGAAAGATCATATAAAAACACAAAAATATTTTTCTGTTTTAGGTCTTACTTTCGGATAATTTTCTTGTAAATATTTTACATCAAAAGTTCAAAACATCAAAAAGATTTATTTTTTCTTTTACATACTATTTAATCATTCTTTTAAGTTAAGTGTTTTAAACGTAAAACACGTTAAGGTATTTGATCATCGAGATACGGGATTTCGTTGATTTATTTAATAAACAATTGGTATCAAAAATTTAATTATTCTTTTATTTAATTTATTTATTTATTTAATTATTTAAATTAAAATTACGTAAATTAATTCGTTATTTATATATAACGATATAAGGTCATTCATAACGAATTGCGTTCCAATTCGTTAACTTAATTCGCTTCCGCCACTCTGTAACGAATGACTTCTAATTTGTTATACTTAACTTAACGAATTAGTTATGCTACGTGTGCTGTTATGATAATGAATCACTTGATTCGTTATTTCAAATTCAAAAGAATCAAATGATTCGTTGTCTTGGGAAATGTGTCAAGTTGTTGAATATAGGGATTCGTGAACCCATTCGTCTCCCTATTTACCTTTCTTCCTCACTAACCTACTGTTATTCTGCCAAAATTTTCTCTGAAAAACCAATCATCATTATACGTAATAATAATCAGTATTTTTGAATCATAAGGTAACGGCGATCTCGGTGTGATGATTTTCGTCATATTTAACGAACATTTGTTAGGTTAATTTAATCGATTGAGTTATCGGGTTTTAAGTTATTGATAAAACCTATAATTTACCTTATATGTACCATGATTTGGTGCAAATGGTCAATACAACTCCGTTCGCGATGTGTTTCCAATATCCTAGTGATCGTTTGTTTGCTTTTACATCGATAATTATGGTTGAATTGATTTCAGATTGCATTTTTGACTTTTTGATGTTCTTGCCAATTTTGACTTGGACTTTTATTAGTCAAAGATTAAGTTTAAGGGCCATTCGTTATATTGTAACGAATTGGAACTAATTCGTGTCCAATTCGTTATACAGATCAAACAAATCAGGATATTTAACTATAGTTTATAACAAATCGAGTCTTAATTCGTTAGCTTTTATTCCTGATTCGTTAGACTGAATTCGTCCATATTTACTTGATAGCAAAGTAACTGATTCCTCATAACGAATCAGAATATTTAACGAATGACATTTAAAATTATTTTAAAATTAAAAGTTTATAAACTAGTTAAATTTTAATCTTTTAATTATATCTTATAATTATTATTATTGTTATTCATTGTCACTAATTCTCGGGTTTATTTATATAGCGTAATGGCTGACAATATAGATCAGGATACTCCAGCAGCTGCGCCATAGCAACAATAGCATGCGTTATCTTTATTATCGTACGACAAAAAGCATAACATTTGTGCTTTTCTCGGTACGAATTTTGCTGATGAGGACGTATTTGGAGATTTGTTGACATTTATAAGACGTTCGGTGATTCATTATGCTGTGACAGCTCGACCGAATGTTCATTTCAGCATTATACGTCAATTCTGGAATTCAGCCCGTTATGTTGAAACTGAGAATCACATCACAGCTACTATCAACGGGAAGTCTATTATTATCACACGAGGAGTTATCAGAATAGTTTTGCAGTTTGATGATAATATAGATAACCCGTGCGAATTTGATCGGGAGTTGAGTCGAGGTTTATTTGCCCGTGTACATTATACTGGTGATTTGGGCAAGTCCATGTACAAAAAAGGCGTTCTTGTGCCCAACGTATAAGTACTTACTTCATGTTTTAATTCGTTACCTTGGTGGATGGAAGGGTGGCTTCAATTAATGTCGGATTATGTTACAATCGGCATTTGTCGCGTTGATACTGAATAAGCCATTTAACTTTTCCAAGATGATCTTTTATCATCTCTAGGAGAATGTCTTGTGATGAATAAACGCAAGAAATTCTTAATGTATCTTCGGTTCATTCAGATCATTATCCAAGACCTAATTCTAGACTTGGTGATTGATCAGACACTACAAGACGATATGATGGTCCTTGATCATTTGACTGCAAATACCATTCATTGAATGAAAAGTTATAGACAGATTATGTATGTCCTCCCAATGGTCGCTGGATCCATGATGACTCGGATTCTGAGCGTGAGGAAGTACCAGGTGGGAATGATGGTGATGAGGGTGATGATAATGATGGTGGTGATGGTGACGGTGGTAATCCAGCCCAACAACAAGCTGAGGTTGAGGCAGCTGCTGCTATAACAGCTCAACGTAAACGTAAAGGGAAAGAGGTGGCCGGTGAGGGGTCATCTAAACGACGTGTGTCGGCTGGTGCTGGCATTTCATTTGGAGTTCAGCCTCCAAGGTCGTCTATTCCTCAAAGACCGATGGTGCCGCTTACTACTAGCACCCCGGAACTCACTTTGACGAACACACTCACGTCGGATCCTAGGCTTGACATGATTCCACAATCCATTTTATCTATACTACCAAGGCCTATGACTGCTACATCGGTGGTTTCTCTAATACCGACGATGATGCGTCCCCCACCTATGGACTTTTCATTTTTGAGGCTTAATCGACCACAAGGTCCGGTTCAACCGATCCCTTCTTAGTTTCTTGCTATGTCACATAATCAACAAATGAATATGGTCGTGAGTTTGTTTCATTTATATGAAAATCAAATGTCTGCTGACCGAATGACTCAAGAGGGTATGATGGACAATCAACGAAGGCTGATGAGATATTTCTCCTATTGTCAAAAATAAACTAAGGAGCTTCGTGAGATTGTTAAGTCTTAGGGGGTGAAAATAAAGGAACAAGAGGATCTTATCTTACAGCTGACATGCAAGGACGATGCACTTAAGAAGCTCAAGAATGATGTTAAAGATCCAGATGCTTTGGGTACTGGAGGAAGTGAGCTTAAACAAACTTATGGTTCATCTTCTGGTGCAGGTACGAGTGCTGTTGGTGATTCGTGAAAACAGTTGGTTGTTTATCATGACTTGGAGAATGTTAAACCTATTGAGTCGATAAAAGTCAGTACTGTTATATTTATTGATGGGTCGGGGATGGTCAGAAGCATTGTGAATGCTGATGAAATAGAAGCGGGATAGTTTGTTGAGCGTTCCTTAACACGAGAGCAGATTTCTATACTGTTGGTTCTAAATGACGATGAGCTGACCGTGTTTGAGGCTGAGAACGATGTGGAGGTCGAGAATGATGAAGAGGTCTTCAATGATCCGACTATTCAGATGAACACGTATTTTATTATGAAGACGAGGAAATTGAGATTGAGGAAGTTACGACAGAGGAATACCCTGATATGTTTCAACGAACTAATGTTGATCTGGGTGCTCCTGTATTTAGAGAAGAAAACGTTAAAGCAGCCGAAAACCATTTGGAGAAAACGTCAAAGGGTAAGAGTGTTGATACAAGAATCGACTCCAAGCGAGATCTGACTGTCACTGATATTCAAGGGTGGTTTGCTTGTCGGGACAAGAGAGCCCGTAAGATTATCAATGCATACAGATACGTTGATGAAGAACGAAAGAAGGAAGCCATTGCACAAGCCAAAGCAAATCATATGACTTCTTTCATGGCCGTGTCAAAAGTTCGAGGTGATATTGTTTCATGGCTTTTCGATTCTAACTTAAATGCTTGTATCATCAAATGGGAGAACGGAGTTCAGTATTATGAAAAGAAACTGACGTTCTCTCATTACCAAGATGGGATGTACGAACTCTGGCGTAACATCCTTTTATCAACCGTGGGGGAAATCGACATGCATATTGGTTTCATCAACATCTGTTGTTTGAGGTCAATCACGGGTTTAAATTCTTTAAACCGCAGATTCCAATTCGTAAACGCATTGATGAGATAGATCCAAGAACGGGTTAGAGGAAGCTGGTGCTTAAAGTTAAACCGCCGAAAACGATGAAGGGAGTTCCAGTCAAGACGATGAATCAGCATTTGTATTTATCTTTAAACCGCTGGTATTGTAAGTCCCGAAACTTGATCACTATCATAAGATATCAACTCGAACACGATGTTAGTGCGGAATCCTAACACAGTGGTGATTCAATAACGAGATAGAAGAACAATATGAATATAATAAACACGATAATACTCCAAATGCACACGATTATATTAACAAATCGTCTGGTACATGAGTTTGCTCTCTTGATGGTGGCTACTACTGATTAACAGCTTCTATCAATGTGAACAGCCAACCATAGATCCTATACATGTTATATATATATATATATATATATATATATATATATATATATATATATAGGGAAACCAAAACAACCTAGCCCAACAAAGCCCAAGCCCAACCGAAATCCCTATGGATTTCGGTACTACATCATCATAACCATAATGCAATTTTTCAACTCGTCTTCGTTTATGTCACTTTAGTCTTGATCATGTCATGGCCTTTTGATATACGTCAGTGTAACCAAATTATGACCCAACAATCTCCCCCTTAGACTGGCGCTTTCAAAACCTTCAGAATCTTTACTTGAACATGATCGGCAACTTCAGCATCTGCATCCAATACTCTACCATCTCCCCCTTTTTGACAGCATCATCCAATTTGAATCTTAGATACTTCATATGCTTCCGTTGCAAGAAATCAGTCTTGAAAGAACAATCAACTTTGATAGAAAGATCAACCAAAATATTTTGAAAACAATTAAATAAAACAAAAGCAAGACAGACATGTTTTTGTAATTTTTGTTTTTCTGTTTTTTTATGATTTTCTTGAGAAGACTTAAAATGAGATTATACCAGCTAAACCAACTATATCACACATAACCGACATCATATTTTATGGGATGAGAAAAAAAAAGCCTGATCCAAATTTAAAACGATTTCTTAACACAATTGTTTCGACAAGGGTAATCAAGAAGTAAAAATAAAATAAATGAAATAAAAAAAACAACAAATAAAACAAATTTAATCACCCGGTCTTCGTGTAATTTAGCTAATAAAGGATCAAATTTCAGTTTTGATAAAAATCCTCCTTTCATGAAAAGATCCGAACATGGAATCATATTGATTAAGGTTCTTTCACAAAGATTCATGTTCAGCGTTATTATGACATAAAGAAACAGGTTGATATCAGGTATAACCAACTTAGCATGTTTTTCATTGCATGAGTGATATGAATTAGGTTCAGTCCGGCATAAACCTTAGATGGGCATCACTCATAGACCTGTGATGCCTCCTATCTCTTCTCAAAGCATATTTGGCTTTCCCTAGATCACCCCAATTTGACTCCAACCCCCTGATGCTTGATCAAAAGACTTTATAGATAATTAAACAGAATTTTAAGCTTTAAGGTTGAACGTTGGACTTACAAGCCATCCAGACTTACATGCCTTCCATTCGAGACATGATAGGACTTACTTTTATGCCCCCATCTCTGTAGTTCTAGCTTGACCCTTTAAGCTTTTGAAATACGAAATATTTTTTTAATAACACAATAATCTATTTTTTTTATTTTTATTAATTATTAATTATTTTTTTATTATTTTTTTATTATTATTACTTTTTTTTATAACTTAAGCAATAACTTAGAAACATAATATTTTTGGTGATCATGACACTAACGGGCTCGTGTATGACTGGGTAATTACTTTATAGCCTATCATTCAGAGAGATGTATATGGAGACAGGCACATGTCTTCAAAATGACTCTCCACAGTAAGTTCAGCATATTTAGTTTATATCACTTTAACTTTTACGCATCATGGAAAGCTACCATACAAATCAATGACTGCTCTAGAGTCATTTAAGCTTAATAACTTCAATCGTTAGGCACACATAAACAATTTATCTATCATTTTCCAAAGGTTGGATCAATTTTCATTTGAAAATATTTTGAAGTTTCAAAAAGCTGTTAACTGAATAATCATATCACTTCCCATAGAGTTACAGAAGACACACATGATAAGAACTCAGTCACCCAGGTCACTCCTCAGTTTTCAGGTAAATGGCTATCCCGTATGACCACTAGTGATTAACAGGACCAAAACACATATGATAATATGTGTTCTTCCAACTTGGAATTGCCAACATAATTTTAAGTGAAAGAATGCAAAAACATAAAACACATCACAATCGCTCCGGATGCTTTCAGTCTTTAGGTGAATGGCTATCATGTATGTCTACAAGTAGATGACAGGACCAAACATATACAAGTATATGTCCTTCAAACTTAAGCAACCGACATAATTTTAAGCAAAAGTGTGTAAAAACATATTTAAAATTTTAATTTTATAAGAACACATACACACTTTTTTTTAATTTTAATTTTCTCCCCCTAAATTTGTGCAAAACTTTTGACTAATAGGAAAACTTTTATGTACAAATTTAATCTCTAAAATGCTCAATCGTCAAAACGTAGTATTTAATAATAATATATGATGAAGTGTGATAGTCATCCAACTGATGTACTATCATTTCTCATGTACGTTCAAGTCATTTTAATATTTTTTGGAAAACAAAATACACTATACTTGAAAAACTATACGTGAGCATATTTTTGTATTTTTTTTAAATTCAAAATTTTTAATTTAAATCAATCTTTTATACCAAAGTGATATGGTTACCTTTTATCTTCAGGACATCATTTTCCCATTTGTGAGAATCTCCTCCTAGGAATAAGCTTATTTTGAGATTCTGCATCCTTGTGAGTTTAATGTCTGGAACAAACCTTTTAATATGCAATGTATTCCCTGATTTGTTCCTACACACTTAGAGAGCAGATTAAATACGTTCTACCACCCTAAAATCTCGTCCAGGTAACAAATAATCCATTTTAAGGTTTAAAGAACAATTGATATTCGCCATGTCATGTGCCTGGAACAACCCATTTAATAAAAATGAATTTGTGGTTATTCGTACATGCATAGCAGGATCAGTTGGACATAGGAACCCAAGTCCTAAATATCTTAGGGTTCCCTTGAGCATCAACATATGTGACCTCTTGCCAACTCATATCTTTCCCATCTTTAATAGAACATTTGTTATTATAGATTCTGTTTGCTGAGTTTTAAGTTTCCAACTCCGTCTTGGCTTTTAGTGAAATTTGAAATAACAGACTTTGGAGTGGAACAATTTGAATTCGAATTCAAATACTTAACACTCTTTTATTTCTAAAAATTTAATTTTCTTTTAACAGTTTCTAAATAATTTGAGTGCAAACTTGTCATATTAACTTTGAATCCTTGAGTATTTGTGACCCGTTGTACAAATTCTCGTGGTTTTGTAAAATAAGCATTTTGTTTAACCATTGGATTCGGTTGAAACCTATTACCTTTCACCTGAGGAGCTTGTCTATTAACAAGACGGTAGTGACACTCCATTGCCAAATGCCCGCCTTTCCTACAGATGAAACACGCCTTCACCCTTCTTCTAATGTAAACTGAAGCACTTGCCTCATGTTGGAATTTCTTCTTAGGAAAGGTTTTTCTATTCTTCTTGCCCCTTGGTACAGCCTTCTGATTTTGCTTGTAATAGGGAACATATAGACGATGAACAAAATTTCTTGCTATATGTCCTGGCGTGCCACAGTGGTAACATGTTTGCCTCTTAATATAAGTAGCACCCAATGATTTATCAACACATGGAGATCTGGAGGATCTATGAGGACGAGACTGTCCTTGTTGTGCTGATTTCTTATGTGCCTTCCCTTTGTTGCCACAACTCTGTGTTTTATTATTAGTACAATTTTGTGTTGTGGTGTCATTTGAGTTTGATGACACGTTAGAATAAGATTCATTTTCACTAGCCTGAACCCCTTTACTATCAGAAGCAACATCATTTACTTTATCTACACATGAAGTAGAAGCATCAAAATTGTTCACATTTAAAAACAGGCCTGATTTCCCCTAGGGATCTTGATCCAACAATTTCATATTGAACCTGTTTACCATACTTCATGTCTTTTACCTTTTCTTCCTGCTCTTTGGTAACAGGAGTACTAACATAATTGTGGTTGTAGGGTGGGGGAATTTGACAATATCCTATGCACTCACCTTCATTTTGTTTCCACCACAATTGATTTTCAATCATTGAATTAACTACTTTACTGGAACCCTCGAAGTTTTTAAAATCTAGTTCCTTCCTTTCAAATTTACTAATTAGATTCAAAATTTTCAACTTGGAGGCTTCCAGTTTAGCAGTTAGTTCAGCGATTTCTTATTGGTCGTATAGGTAATGACAGAATTTTATACTAAATCAGACTTAAGCTTTGAGAAATCCTTTTGAGTTGCTTCTATCTTATCTAGAAAGCCTTTTGCATTTTTCTTAAGTTTGAAATTTTCAGATTTTATTCATTCTCTCTAATTAAGTTATCATTATGGAGCTTATAAAACTCTATCTTATCAACACAATCTAGAAAACATGGTTGAAAACTTACCTTAGTTGACGAACTCTGAAATACTACTTGTGAGGGAACAGAGTGATTAAGCGTACTTCTAAACATTGAGATGGGTTGTGGAGAATCCATTTAGTAATTAAAGGAATTCATATGATTTTCCTGCCAAAAAAATTTTTGAAAAAATATGATCACCAAAATTTTCAAGAAATATGTCCCACTCAAAAGAAGCGTCTAGAAAAAATTTTGTCAAAGACAGATTTTTCGATTTTCCCGCAAAAAAATTCACCGAAAATCACCAAAAAAGAAATTATTTTTGCCAAAATTTTCAAAAATGAATTTTTACTTATAAGGAGTATTCTGGATTTTTTTTTATTTTTTTACCGAGAACCTTTTGACCGAAAACTAAGGTAGACAGAAAACAAATGTTTTTGACCGAGAACACGAGAATTTGACCGAGAACCACAAAAGTTGATCGAGAACCACAAATGCTGACCGAAAACCACAAAAGTAGACCGAGAACTAGTGATTTTAACCGAAAACTCAGTTGGCCTTGGCCGAAAACCTTGATTTTTGGCAGAAAGCCCTGATCTTTGGCAGAAAACTCTTGTTTGAAGGGCCGAAAACTATCAAACACAGACGAGAACACCCAGATCTGATTGTTTGACCAGCTTATTTTGGTAACAATTAAATCCCTAATTTTATCAAATTGTTTTCAAAGATAATGCAATTTTTGACCAAACCAAACTTCTGCCTTTCTTCTCCGATCAAAAACACACCAGAAAAACACCTACACCACCAAACAAAACTGAGATCTTGAATATGTTGATATCACAACCGAGCCTAGAATATGTCAATAGGCTCTGATACCACTTGTAAGTCCCGAAACTTGATCACTACAATATGATATCAACTCGAACACAATGTTAGTGCGGAATCCTAACACAGTGGTAATTCAAGAACGAGATAAGAGAACAATATGAATATAATAAACACGATAATACTCCAAATGCACACGATTATATTAGCAAATCGTCTGGTACATGAGTTTGCTCTCTTGATGGTGGCTACTACTGATTAACAACTTCTATCAATGTGAACAGCCAACCATAAACCCTATACATGTTATCAATATTTATACGGAAACCAAAACAACCTAGCCCAACAAAGCCCAAGCCCAACCGAAATCCATAGGGATTTCGGTACTACATTATCATAACCATAATGCAATTCTTCAACTCGTCTTCGTTTATGTCACTTTAGTCTTGATCATGTCATGGCCTTTTGATATGCGTCAATCTAACCAAATTATGACCCAACATGTATTATGACAATCAAACTAGCGAGGCCGTTATTGTTTTGGGTAAGGTCTTAAAGACCGAGCTGATAAAAATCATTGATCTGATGTGGCTAGTGAACTTGACAAAGACCGACAATGACGTGATGTTCATGAATAAAATATTAATTGAGTGTCGTGAAGACTATGAGCGAGCAATGCAATTTCAACGTGTTGTTCGTGTATGTCATAAGCATGGGATTCACATTTGCAGAGACTAGTACACCAAGCGCTTCAAATAACTTAAAGACAAAGAGCTCAAGACGAGGGGGTGTCTGTTAGTGCACGGTTTTGCATCTCGAGTCTTTGTACTTATCGTTTTATTATTATAATATAAAAGTCATTTATATTATTGTCTAGTTGGTTATGGTCAATCTAGTTCGTTAAGGATGTTTAACGAATTAGAGGGAAGTTCGTTATGCTTATAAGTCGGTTTGTAATGTAACGTAGTGGAAGGCTAGTTCGTTACAGAATGTGTAACAAACTAGAATCCATCTACTATATACAGAGGGTTCCTCATCTGTTAATTTAAGTTTTGAGATTAACCTTATTGAATTGATGTCCATTTGCACTCTCGTTCAAAGCTTCATATATCTAAAGTATTACTATAATATATACACATGTATACACCTAATATAACATAATAGTTAAGAGTAATCATGAACTAGATCCTTCACGGTATGAGATCTAATTGTTAATCGTTATAGATCTGAGTTAGATTCGTGTTCTCTCACTACCTCTATAAATCCTTTGAGTCCATTCACTACAACAAAAAGGGCTTTTTAGGAGGACCTTCTGTGTGTGACGCTTGTAAAATAGGGTCCTAAAATCTATTTAATAGGACAAACGAGTAATTGAGGTCCTTTTACAATATATTCTACAGAACCGATGTCCTAAAAAGTTATTTAATAGGATGGATGATTCTTTGGGGTCGTATTATCATATAACTTTCTAAGACACTTAAAATGTAAATCATAATAAATAATTTATAAGACATGTAGTTGTTGGTGTCCTATTATGTGGTAATGTAATAGGACACTTTATCAGGTCTTATTATAACATAAGTTAATAGGACACTATGTAGTCAAGTCATAAATGTTCGGTGTTATATGACCCTTTCTAGTCGAAGTCATATAAGAATATAACTTAATAGGACATTTTACACTATGGTCTAATAACTTTAACCTTTATAAGATGCATAATCATTGTGGTGTTATTATAATAAACTGTAATAGGATATTTGATATTTTAGTCATAAAACATCTGGTTTATAAGACGTTTATTCGCAAGAGTTTTATTATAACATAACTTAATAGGACACTTGACACTTGAGTTTTATAACTTTAACCTTTATAGGACGCTTAATCATTATGGTGTTATTATAATACACCGTAATAGGACACTTGGTATTGTAGTCATAAAACATATGTTTTAGGATTAAACTTGTCGCGTTGCGCGTACTGCAGCAAGTTAAACTACGAAAAAGATTACCTCATACGTTTTTATATAATGTAAAGTCGTCCATGTTTGTTACACGTGGGTACAAACACTCTTGATCTTTATGTTCAAACTTTAAACTTTAAACACTCTTGATCGTTATGTTATAAAAGTCGAAGGACCTAAATTACTTTAACAAAAGTAAGGCATGCTGATGTAAGCCCTCTATTTGTGTGTATTTCGAATAACCACCCAACGATACAAAACCAACATTTCCTCTATACAAACATAACACATTAACATTGGGTTCAACCAAAAGGTTGCGGCGTAGATGATGGACTTCTACAAATGTAGCAGTACCTCCGTCGAATGGAAACCATCGCCCATAGTCGCCTTAGCCACCAGCCCCGACGAGTTTCAGGTCGTCGCCGCCAGAGAAGACAGCTCACTCGAGATATGGATTGTTTCCCCTGGCGCCGTTAACTGGCACTGCCAGCTGGTACGATTATTATGTTATTATTGTTATTATGTTATTGTTATTCCGGGTCCGGTTAATTGTATTCTCATAACTCAGGAACTAACCCTATTTTAATATAACCGGATCGAGTCTTGTGGATCTCACTTGAATCACCCGGTTTGATGGTAGTTGTTGTATCAAGAAGATGGAATAAAAAGGATGAGGCCCAAATTGATTTTTGAGATGTATTAAAGTAGGGTTGTTCACGAGCCGAGCCGAGCCGAACCGAGCTAAGGGTGATTAGCTATTTAAAGTTGATTATTTTCTGAACTAATTTCAATATGTTACTACCCGTTAACGATTTATCGAACCATGATCCTAGCCTTCCATCTTAGCTTGCTAATGGAAATCACAATTAAGAAGATGACATACCAGTTGTTTGATATACGTTTCATGTGATAGAAACATAAATTATGTTTCATATATGTTAGTTCATAACACTATATATATATATATATATATATATATATATATATATATATATATATATATATGACTACTGTTATTAAAGTAAAACTAATTTTGTTATTCACCACACTACACACTAGATAAGTACTCAACTTTTTCATAAATTATATAATTCATAACTTGGTTCAATAAACAAATGACTTTTTCATAAATTAACTAAATTCGAATAACAATAAAATAAATTGCACCGACTTTACGATTCTGTCCTCATTTAGTCTCCCCTTTATGCACTATACTGCTACAACCATTGAACTTTTTATATTTGCAGGTTGTAAAAGGGAACATAGAATGGGTAGAAGAAGACATTTTTATGGGCTGCATGTGAGATGCATGTTGAGAAATTATAATAAAGGTACTTCAATCCTCAACATTAGTTAGATTAATCAAGAATCAGTATTTTAGTTCATAACACGACGACTGTAGCAAGATCGAGGATGGGTGAAGAGCTTGGACCCAAATGAGCTAGTTGGTGGTACAGAGATTGAAACAAACTGGTGTGAGCTAAATGTTCAAGTACAAATAAAAATATATAAAAATTTGGGTTGTTTTCCAGAATTCAAGATTATATCGGTGCATCCATCGCATGACCTTGTCCATTCATCTCGGTATGTATTTGTTAAACTTGGGATACGAGTAATTTTATTAACATGGAACTTAATGTTTATACATGAATGGTTTATTTGTAGGTAGTCCGTGAGGATTAAGGACGCATGATGACTCGGGATTTTATGATGCTTGTTTCTTTTATTGCTTTTAATTTCTTTGTTGAATGTTATAAGAGTTTATGTTGGATAATGTTATAACTTATTTATGTTTAGTGTTTTTGTTATAAATAAGCTTATTTAATTTAATGAAGTTTTATTTTTTTCAGTAGTGATGTTATACACAATCACTATTAGGATTATATATGTTGATGGTCTTTTTATTGTTTAATAAAAACCATTATTTAGATGTGCCATATCGTAAAATTGTGTGTGTGGACTTTTATAAAAGGGTTGTATAATATGATTTGTTAAGACTACAAATTTTTGTCTTATTAAACATTAGAACATTGTAAAAGTGTCATAAAATGTTTTTTAGGACGCTATTTAAGTTGTTCATAGATATATTATGCGACCATAAAATTTAGTTTCATAATCTTGTTTGTGACATCAGGACCATTTTGTTGGTAGTATAATGTTCCATCATAAGGGTCCTATAAATTAATTTTTATGGACGCTTGTATGTGTATCAAAAGATTAAAGGTAGGTAAGTACATGTTTAAACATTGTAAAAGTGTCCTAATATGTTTTTATTGGGACGCTTTTTGGATTGTTGATGGATATATTATGCGACCATAAAATTGGTTTCATAATCTTATTTGGGATATCAGAACGCTTTTTGAGTTCCAAGACTTATTACGACCCCTTTACAATAAATGCTTTTCACGTTGGTCCTATTAAATGAAAGGTCCTATAAAATAGCATTTTAGGACGTTTTTGTGCGTACTAAAAAGCCGTTTTTTTGTAGTGATTGTTTCTCCCACATGATGTTTTATGCGGGGGGGGGGTGTGGGATTTGGACTTGTGATTTTTGGTTGGTCATTTGAAACTTGAATTTTTCACTTAAAGATATTATTATTCCAATGTTATGGATAAGTATGGAGAAGTTAGACTTGATGGGTGTATAGGTATCATGGCTTATTTAACATCTGCGCCGCCTGACGATTGTGGCCAGACTATACCCTTTTTCCCTTTTTCTATTTTCCCGCCTGACATGTCGCCTATTTATTGGACCCTTGATGTCTCTATCTTCTGTCATGTATGGCATCACATTTATTGCAATGGGTATAGATAAGGGATAACTCCTGGACTCCATTGTTTCTATATCCTTTTCATCCTCTTTTCCTCTTTTCCGTATTTCTAATTACAAAATCTCCATGATTATCCATCAATGAAACACCATAGCTCGATGTAACCCGTATGTTGTTGATCTTATTTCGACTGAAAAGAAGAGGTCTCCTTCTGTTGACCTTGTGGAGGTTAATTGGAAAGAAAGGACCTTCAAGACCTCGTCACTACTTACAGTTTTGCAGCAGAGTGGGAACCCGTGTTCTCGACATCTAAATCGATTGCCGAAAAGCCTCCCTTGGGAATGATGGCTGTATATGCTGAGTACTTATCTACTGGATATCTACAGTTTCCGATTACCAAGTTTCTGGGTAATATTTTGATGGGGCACGAGATTCATCTTTCCCAAGTGCACCCTTTTGGTTTAATGAGGATTCGACATTTCGAATTCTGTTGTCGGGCAAACAATATTGTGTCAACGGTGGAAAAGTTCATCGTGTTCTACAAGATGAATGGTCGGGGTGGCTGGTACAACTGTGCTATCACCAGGAAGGAGGTGACAGCGATGGAGACACCCCATAGTACGTATTACTGACGTACAAAGTTTTTCTGGATCCGCGAGGACGTGGTTCCTATCACCATGGTCTGTCGTTCACAGAATGAGAAGCTTCCGAATTCGTGGTTTGAGATTTATCAAGACCAAGTGTGGTTCAAGACTCTGACCTAGACGCTTACCCCGATGCGGGCCATCGTTGAGGATGCTTTAGTGTGGGCCGACATGAGTCGTTTGTAGCCATTTCCTGACCTTGAACCGTTCTTCCAATTGCTAGATGAAGTGTCCGCATATCGTTGTTCTACATTTTTGTTATATTTTTCTCAATATTATTTTACGTTTTGTAAGGGAAGGATCAGTTTTGAATGCTCTTCTAGACAAATCGGTGGGTTGTATGCAACGCCATCGACGTGATCCCAAAGCTTTACTTTTCCTTGACAGTACGCGGGACCACTTTTTGTTTACGAAGGAAATTTGCCTGAAACCCATCGTTTCAGAGGCTATTTTTACTTTAGGTGAGTTTTTCCTTGGCCCTCATCCTTTGAACGCGCTTACTTCCGATGGGGTGATTGTGTTGCTTTCATCTAGCGACGAATCATCACCTTGAGAAGAGGAAAATTCTGTTAATACTTCTTATTTGTCAAGTATCATATGTGCACTGGCATATTTGAACCGCAATAGGAAACATCGCTCCTTTAAATAGACTGATATGGGTGGGAACCAGGCAGAACAATCCCATCAATTTTAGCCTACTGATCTCACTAGCGGTGATAGGGAAGAAACTGATGACGCTCCCCCCGAAGAAAAACCAAGTGGTGGGACAGAAGAAACCAAAGAAGACCCGTCTTGAGGACTGGATCAAATGCGTGGCTACCTAGACTACTCAAGGAACAAGACAATTTTTGTTAAGTTTTCAAATTATCTTCTATCTCTCATGTTCTCATCCTTTAGGGTTTTTTTCGTTTGTGATAGAGTTTCCTGCCAAGCCCCTAAAAGGATTACAATTCAAGAACCTTCTTCCTCACCCTAAGTGATTTCACCATATGAGGTAGCATCTTCAAAGTGGAAGTCTGTGGAACATGTTGTTGAGATTCCTGAGACCAAGCATGCATCTCAAAATAACCTACAGTCTCAACAACGTTTTTGTTATCTTCTCCCTCCATTCAAAAATGTGAGGGAGGGTCATCGCATGCGCCGCATGACGAAGCTCTACTCAATCTCCATTGAAGGGGAGGTTTTGGCGACCTCTGACGCAGACTATTATGAGCGTTCAAATCCTGAGGAGGACGATTTCCTCCATATATTGTAGTGGTTGTTAGCTCAGGGCTCACGTTTCTCAGATGTGGATACTTGTGTTGAATTTTTAAGCTATGGAATTCCAGCTACGGAACGTGCTTACCAATGTGGGTGTGCCCGTCATGACTTAGCCAATGGATTCAATTATAACTTGGCGAATACCATGTCTAGTCATCAAGAGATATTCCTTTAGTGGATTTTCAACGTGAGAGAAATAGGGAACCATAGAGAATAAAGTGTTGGAGGTACAAAAATTTGTTGATGACTACTGCTTGGAAGCCAACACTGCCAAGTGAAAGTTAAAAGATGCTTAGACATCTTTGTTGGTGGAGAAGGAGCACCAAGCGGCAGTGGCCATGGCATGGGATGTGGCATGCAATCAACAAAATGCTATTCTTCTGCTGCCCGAGAAGAAACCCACTTAAAAGAAGCTGAACTTGCCAAGGCTTTGGAAGCAAATGTGGCTTAACAAGGGCAAGTCACCGTTCATGGTGACATGATAAATAGTTATGTTGAGGAAGCAAAACTGTGGAAAGCTCAAGCGGAAGAGATGGAAAAGCTTGCTATAGATCTTAAAGATGACAACGCCAAACTTGCAGAAGGCTATACTGAACTCAAGGAATAGGCCAAGCAGGCTCCGAATGAAAGGCAATGGCTCATGACGTAGGGCTTGCCATCGGTAAGTATTCGTTATATGTTTATGTCTTTTTGAGTCAATTTCTTTGTCATTTATATCATTAATATCCAGGTTATTGAGCTTGTCAAGTATGGTCCCGAGCTGGGAAACTACTTAGCAGAGCATTTACATGTGCCATCCTAGACTGGGCCAAGGTTGGTTTTAAGGAAGGTGTTCAGTTTGTGAGGGAACATTAGTCGCTTGAAGAACACGCGTTGCACTGGCATGATATGTAGGTGGAATATAGTGAGAGACTCCAGCTTGATATGTAGGTGGAATATAAAGAAGAACACGCGTTGCACGTACTTTTTGCTAGAACAATTTTACAAGTAAACCTCAGGGCCAAACATATACAAGTATATGTTCTTCAAATGTAGGTAATTGACATAATTTTCAGCGAACGTATGCAAAAAATCTTTTTGTATTTTCTCCTTACATAAATAAACACAATCTTTTTGTCTTTTTCGGATTTTTCTGTACATACGAGAAATTCACAATCTTTTTGATTTTTCAGATTTTTAATGTTTTTGGGTTTTCAAGGTATTTTAAACCAGAACAAGAAAAATACAATATTTTTGGTTTTTTCAAATTTTTCAATGTTTTTGGATTTTATCTATACAAACGAAAGCAAAATATTTTTTCATTTTCTATACAAACGAAAAGCACAATGTTTTAGGATTTTTAAAAAGTATTAGATTTTTCAATGTTTTTGGATTTATAGTTTTCGCATAAAGAAAAATTCGTATAGCTTCCAGTCTTGCAACCGGAGCGTATTCCTCAGTGTATTATATACCCTCTTGCTGATGGAAACCTTGCACCACTAGCCATGCCTTGTTTCTCCTGATCACCCCACGATCGTCTTTTTTACATTTAAATACCAACTTAGTTGGAATAGGCTTCTTAACTCTAGCCGGTTTGTCAATAAGATCTCATACACCCAATCGTGATTGTTGCAATTCCTCTTGCATTGCTTCTATTCAAGAAGGATCTTCAAGTGCCATACAAGTCGTCGTTGGCTCTACTTGGGATAGAAAGCAGGTGTATTTGGCAACATTTACAATTCCAGAAGAATGTAAATCTGCATAAGCACACAATATATTATTCTCACTCGAAGAAGCAACTTGATAACGTGTTTATACGCCCACATCAAGTACCCCAATAATGTTTTCCTTTGGATGATAATTATGAATCCTAAGAGTGGGATTCTCAGGAACAACAACATTTTCGAATAAGAAGCAACTTGATAACGTGTTTGTACGCCCACTATCAACTGTATCAGGTTCAATAACTTGGTCAACAACTTGATTATCATAAGAAGAAGTAGAAACATTATAAAATGAAGTTGGAGGATCATCACGTGGATCTTCAGTTGGAGCTACAGTTGGATCTTCAACATCATTAGAACTTGAAAACCCTGGAAGTACCAATTGATCTTCAAAATACGCACAAACCAGGTCTTCATCTAGTTGCTCAGTTGATGAAGTAAATGAATTAAATAAACCATCATAATAAATCATCCAGTCGAGACCTTTTCCTTGAGGAGGTGTGGTGTACCTTTGACAATCCACATGGTACCACTCCTCCACAAAACCAGAAGTAAAATTAAATACCCTTTTCTTCGGAGATGCATAACCTAAGAAATAACCCTCAATAGCTTTTTCTTCAAATTTACCCAAATCTCTTTTCAACATCGTACAGGGACACCCACATGCTTCCGAGTACTTTAAGTTAGGCTTTCATTTGTTTAAAATCTCATAACTTGTCTTTTGGATTCTCTTAACTGTCAAAACCCGATTAAGCGTATAACAAGCAGTATTCACAGCCTCGTTCTAGAAATGGACAGGAAGCTTAGAATCTGCGAGCATAGTTCTAGCTGCTTCAATCAAAGTTCTGTTTTTTTTTTCTTTCGGCAGCACCGTTCTGTTGTGGTACATAAGGGGCACTATATTCTCGATGAATTCCTTTTTGAACACAAAAGAAATCCAATACAGTGTTTTTGAATTCAGTACCATTATAACTTCGAATTCTCCTCACTTTATGCTTGTATAGTGATTCGATTTTAGTGATTAGATTTAGAACCAAAATAGGTGTTTGATCTTTTAAACTCATAAATAAGACCCATGAATATCTTGAATAGTCATTAGTAACTACAAGACAATACCAATCTCCAGAGATACTCGCACGATTCACAGGATCGAACAAATCTATATGAATTCGTTCTAAAGGAGTATCAATGGAATTCAATAACTTAGACAGATGTGACTTTTCCTTCTGTTTGCCTTTCTTGCAAGCAACACAGTGGTCAGATAACTTAAAGTTCTTCAAAGAAACACCTTCGACCAAGTCATTTGCCATTAAATAATTCATATTTTGAACATGAATATGACCCATCCTACAATGCCATAGAATAGAGTCCTTCTTATCTGCTTTATAGACGAAATATGTTTCGATCGATGTAGATACCTTAGAACTCATATTCAAGATATAAATATCATTCGATCGAGGTGATCGCATGACAACCATGTCCTCGGGAATGACGTATCCCGATTTCAGAATCAGACATTCTTTATCGTTAAATACAGTAGTGTACTTCTTGTCACAGATTTGCGACACACTTAATAAATTATAATCAACTTTATCACAATAGTTGACTTTCTCAATTGTGATATGCCCATTTAAAACTTCACTTTCTTGTGTTATCATACCCCTAGAAATCCCAGCAAAAGCAACATACCCTCCTTGAATATTTCTAACATTTGTTAAGAGGTCGAGATTTCCAGTATTATGACGAGAACATCCACTATCCATTATCCAGTTCTCACCAGACACGGTCTTGGATGTACCCTACACACAAATTGAAAGTGATTAGTTCAAGAAAGGCAGCCCATGCCTCAGTCTTGGGCACCTTTTGAATTTCATGAGAATAATTAAAGTTAGCTGAATTCAATTTTTTCAGCAACTTGGGAATAAATTACAGGCCTTTTAGACTTTCGTCTTAGATAGGCAGCTTGAACAACATTCGAGTTCACGTTCTTGCAGATTGGCTCGGTTGGAACAAACTTTGGCTTTACTTAACCAGATGTTTCATTCACATGAATCACCTTACATGGATTCACATTATAATACATGATGTGAGTATCATCATCACACGACAAAGGTCGTTTCAGAATCTCCTTTATCATAGGAACCGGTTTCGATTGGTCCCTGACAAATGGATGACAATTCTAAGATTTCTTCTATCCACAGTTTCACACTACATGACCTTATTGACCACAAAGAAAAAAACTTCGCATATCCACACGATCATTTTGGGGTTTAGCAAAAACAGATGCCACCAAAGGTTGATGACTCACATTCTTAGTAAAAATCTTGGCCAAATCATCAGACGACACCAATTTCTTTTTTCATGTAGAAATCAAGATTAGAGCAGTTTGAAAAACTTTGTAATGTGTCATTTCCACTTGATTTCATAAAATGGACTTTCTTGGCAGTTTTTAACAATTGCTTAGCTATAATCAATGGGTCTGATGTGTTTGATGTTTTGGCACAAGCAAACTTACGTTCAAGATCTTGTATCTTGGAAGTTTCATTGTGAAAGACACTTTCAATCAATTCTGGTTTGATGATACAATCGGAATGTCTTTCTCAGTGAACATGGTGTCCAAACCCTTTAACTTAAAAACAAGTCCTATAGAAACTGAAGGATTTATGAAACGCAACAAATCCTCATCCGAATCTTTGGTTTGTCGGATTTCTTTGAGTTGACCTTAACATGTGTTTTCTTTTTCTCTTGAACTGCATTTGAACCATATACAGCCTCCACAAATTCACGAGGTTCACAAAGGATATGATTCGAACTTGGAATGTTCTCATTTTTGTGTATAATTTATGGTTCAAATACATCTTCAATGATAACTTTATCAACATTCTCAACAAAAACTTTATTGCTTTCAACATGATATTTTTGAGTTGACGATTGGGCTTTAACATGATTAGTTTTTACTGGTTTAGGTTTTTCTGAAACAACCGGTTCATTCACAATCACATCTTCTTCTTTTCTAGCAAAAGGGTTTACCGTATAATCGTTGTAAAATGGTGGTGGTATTTCAACAAAACCTATACCCTTTTTAGAATCATTTTGCTTACCAGATACTTCGATTATCTCATTTAGCAAAAATTAAGAGTTTCTGAACTTGCCCAACTTATTTTTCAACTCAAGAACTTCATTCTCAAGCTCGGTTATCTTATAACGATATTTCAAGATTTCTTGAAATTTTTGATCGTTAATCATCATTTTGACAGATAACTTAGCTTTGAGATCATGATTATTTATCGACAATGCTTCAATTTTCACCCTAGATCTCATTTGAGATTCTAAAGATTGTCTATAAGTATCCTTAAGTGAAGAAATTTCTTTCACTAAACAATCATTATGATTTTTCAATGATTCTAACTTCGGCTTGTTTTTCTCACAATCAACATAAGAAACAGAAGGACTAACCTCGTTAATTTTGGCCATGCAAGCAAAAGTAGTAGGTTGCTTCTCACATGAAGCATTAGTATCAGACTCAGTTTCATTGTCAGAAGATAGCTCACTCCCACTTGAATCTTGAAAATTTTCATTTGACCCGATCATAGCCAAATTCGCTTGATTGTCGTTGCACAGCAATCATTGTGACCAATCAGTTCCATCCATGTTGGACAGCATAGCTTGTGACCTAGAATAAGATGGTTTGGTTCCAGAAGACTTATCAGCATCATTTCCATTTTTCCCAGACAAACTTTGATCTTGATTTCTAGGACCAGGATACTCCTTCTTCGGTTTATCACAATCTTTGGAAAATGTCCAAACTCTTGACAATTATAACACTTAACTTTCAATTTATCAAACCAACCTTCTTGCTTAATGAGGGAAGATCTTTTTCAGTTCTTTACAAGAACCTTTTCACCTTTCAGACGATCATTGCTATATTTCATTTCAAATCTATGAGTTCCAAATCATCAGGATCGATTTGGTCATAATCTTCATCGGTTAACTCACTTGTGGCAATTTTACTACCAACCAGATTCTCATAAGAAGATATGAAAGAACTTAAGAAGGCAAAATTTTGTTCAGCTTCCTTCATATTTACAATCGGTGTTATTGAAAATTGATTTGCAGTAGCCGAAGTTCCAGAATTACCAAAAGATCCAGAATCTCTAAAAGCATAGAAAAAAGCACGGGGATCACTATAAGATGTTGTGGAGTTTTCTTGTGCATTTTAACTAATAAATGCTGTGATTGGAGCAATTTTCGAGCTTAAAGGCATACTAGTACCATAAAAAGCTGGATATTGACTTTCTTTAGAAGACTTTTGACATCTCAAGTCATATTCTCGAGCTTCAACTTTTTGCATAAACTCGGAAGCAGTCAAATCCTCATTCTTGAAAAAAAATTTCTCTTTCAGCACCATTAAAAATGTCGAGGAAGAACTAGGTAAAGCAGTCTTGACTGTATCAATCTTATCAGATTCAAATGGTTCAATCTTTAACTTGTCCATTTCAACAATTAAATGATTGAAACGAGTAGTCAGTTCCTCAACAGTTTCACCTTTGAGTAGATTAAAGTTTCTAAATTGAAACTTTAACATCACCTTTTTACATTCCTCAGTATTACCCATAGTTCTCATTTTGATGTGTTGAAACAACGAAGAAGTAATCTTGATACTACCTACTTGATGAAATATGTTATCTGGTAAAGCCATAGTAAAGTCGAATAAGCTTTTGTTTCGATTTCTAACGCCTTTTTCTCCTCTTGAGAATATTGTGAAATAGCCTTAGGAGTAAAACCAATAGTCTCATCTCCAATCATCGGTACAGTGTAAACCTCATCAAGACAATAAGAACAGTCAGGATGAACAGAACCAAAATGAGCATGAAACGAGGTTCCTATTTAGCAAAGTCACTAAATTTCATCAATCGATAACACTTGGAATGAGATCCAATCTCAGTATCCAATTGTAACATTTGTTGCATGAGTGCGTTATGAAAAGCTAACGCATAAAAACCAGCCATCTTGAAAACAAAATTAACAAACTGTGAACAATAAATATATCGAACTGTGAACAGTGTTTATAACGAATCAAAATAACGAATCAATTATAACGAATTGACTGTTATCTGAGTAACGAACTAGGAACAGTGTCACACGAATTAGCTTATGACGAACTGGTAACGAATCACCAACGAACTGAGTCAACGAATCAGGTCAAGTTCACGAATCAGTCTAACGAATTTGATTAACGAATCTAAATTCAATGTGACGAATCAGATGAACTAATATCTGAATCTACTTAACGAATCACTAAGTCAACTTTAACGAATCAGTTTAATGAATCTCTAATCCAATGTAACGTATCAAGCGAACGAATTAGCTACGGTTAATTAACGAATCAGGTTGTTATAACGGTTATAAAAAACTCTGACAACCTTTTCCACGTGGCAAAAGTTTGTTAGATATAAGGCTAACAAATCAGACCACGTGTCTGACGAATTAGATAACACGAATTAACCTTGATGACGAATTGAGTAACGAGGTACATGACGAATTACTGAAGTTTGACGAATTACACTAACGAAATGAATGAAGATATAACCAATCTTCAACAGATGATGAAGATCTTCAAATCTTCATCATCAAGTTCCAGATTTTTGGAAAACGAAGAACACACAAATAAGCCAACAAATCTGTAATACTCCTTCGATACTACACCAAATCGTGCATATAATATCTCAAATTACTCGTAAATCCATCGTGAAACCAAATCGCAACAAGTCATACACCAATTCAATCAATACCGAATTCAATTGAACCAAAATCAACCCTCTGTTTCGGTCAATCTCAGATACAAAGCCAAAACTCAACCAATTCAAACCAATTCCAAATTCCAATCAACAACACACTACCAATACCTTACCAAGCACAAATCTCATTCAAATTAGTCCATAAACAATCAAATCAACACTTAATTTGATAAAATTCAAACCGAACCTAAATAAAAACAAACTTACACTTATAAACCTTCAATTAACGAATTAACACACTAGATCAAGAGCAATCGAACCCCGAAAGCTCTGATACCACTTGTGAAAACACGGAATTAACTCAGATTAATACGATTAACTATTAGATCTAAACCGTAATTGATCTAGTTCATGATTACACTTAGTTATATGTTATATTAGTTGTAAATATGTGTATATATAATAGTAATACCTTAGATATAGGAAGCTTTGATCGAGAGAGAAAATGGACAGCAATTCAATATGTTAATCTCAAAACTTAAATTAAAAGAGGATGAACCCTCTATATATAGAAGATGGATTCTATTTCGTTACACATTCCGTAACGAACTAGTCTCACTTCGTTACATTACAATACATTAAATAAACATAATGAACTGCCCTCTAATTCGTTAAACATCCTTAACGAATTAGAAGGGATGATAACTTAAATATCTAGTTCGTTAAACATCCTTAACGAACTAGGTTGACCATAACGAACTAACTTAATATAATAATATTTCTTTCATTAATAAATACAAAAGATAAATACAAATACTCGAGACACAAATAACAACACGTAGTCCCATGTAAAACTTTTCATTTAATTCATTTGACTCTTTTTGAACAAGTTTGTAAAGTTTGGGACGTATTCACCTTTTTCAATTTGGATCAACTTCAATACACTTTCTGAGGGTCTTTCCCTTGCTATCTCGCACCTATAGTACGAGTATAACGTTTTGTTAGTCGGATATACAATCCGGCTTAAGACCTTTAATCTTTTTATAATCTTTACCTCGACTTTAAAACATTAGTTAAAAAGTACTTCTTTTATAAATTAAAAGTCTTTCTTTTAAATTATTTTCTTTTCTTTTCTTTTATAAGATAACCTTTAGTTAAATCTTATTTTCTTTAAACCCTACGTTTCTTCTTCTCTAAGAAACGTATACTTTTCTTTTCTTTATTATTTAAGAATTCATAATTACTTAAATAATAATTTGTAACAAAGAATTATATATAATCACATTGATATATATATATATATATTTATATATACATATTCATGTCTTTTATTTCCATTGTTATATTTTATTTTATTTATCGAGGTATCGAGTACTTCCTCGACTTTAGGTTTTAAGCCTTTTATAATAATTTATTATTATTTTATTCGGGCGTTATGCCTACCTTTCTTGGCTTATATTCACTTTAGATAATCAAGCAGCACTGCAACGCCGCTTCACCTTCTTTATCTTCTTAATCAAACACTTTACCTCAACACCTTTTCCTTTGCTCCTCGATGCACACCAATACTTTTTCACACGTCGGCACGCTTTATAAGGCGGGTTGTCGGAATGTCGGATGGCAACACCTTCTTTGTTGGAACATCGTCGGTATGTGACACGAATATCGAGAAAACGAGCACGTTTTTACGAGGTGATCGATGGCACGCTTCCCAAGGGTGTTAGAGAGATGTTAGAGAGAGAGTGGTATGCAAATTTGGTGTGAGAAATGGTTGAACCCGTAACTTACTATTTATAGGCAAAACAGGGAGTGCGTCGCGATACGCGATGGCCCTTTGTCTCTAGCGTCGCGTATCGTGACGTAGAGTTATGAGCTGCCATATAGGCTTGCCACGTGGTGCCACGTGGCGTGACCATGTGCTACCAACTGACACGTCGCAACACGTGTCTTGACCTGTCAGACCACGTCATCGTGATACGCGATGACGTTGGTTCATCATTGATTGCGTGACGTCATGGACCTTTTTCTTGGGTTCATAACTATGCCCTTCACGATACGTGATGGGCTTATCTTCTACTTCGTCGCGTATCGCTACGGGGCAGTAAATAAGATGTTTCATTTTTAGTCCTTTATCTTTTGGAACTTGACATTTTAAACCCAAAACTTTCATGATGTTACAAAAGTATCGATCGTGGACACAAATGTTTCCAATAATAAATCTTCGTTTTTACTTTAATCGGAAGGTTTAATCATTTTTTGGGTTGATTTGTAAAGTTTAAATAAAAATATATAATATATAGGTCACAAGAAGAGAAATTCAAAATGAGTAAATCAACTATATGAATGTTACCATATAAGATCAAGAATCCATTCCATTCTTCCTAGATGATTATTAAGTAAACATGTGATAAACTTGCCCTAATAATATGATAGAATAGCCCCTCATTTCTAAGTGAACATATTCTATGACATAAAAGAAAGTAACATGCATATTTTCAAGTCCACCATTGCTTAATCTCATACTACCACGAGAATGTCAATTTAAGTAGGCAAGTAGTTTAGTAAAGTAGAAAGATTATGATTGATTTTGATTTCTCAAATACCAATTCTAACAACTTCGGGTTGTTATAGTTTAGTCACACAACCTCTCCTTGGTTGATTTAATTAGGCTATAATTACACATTCCATTAACACATGTTTTCTTTAACTAGCATGATAACCTAAGCAATCGTGTTAACAATGTTATTTCAGAACTATCAAAACTAGAGAAATAGATCATTGCTTATATCTCATCATGTATAAGTACAATATAAGGATCCATGTTTTATCTTGAAAAAGTTATCAATGTATTCTTTTTACCATTTCTAGTCTCCAAGAACATGAATAAATCATGAATGATTGGTAATCATCAACCTTGAGTTGTTGTGTTAAAGTGATAAAACATATTTCATCAAAGGATAATTGCAAGATAGCCATGTACTTTAATAAACTAAATAACATATTTAAGATAATTATCAAGTAAAACAAAGCTTCTTCATAGAAATTAGATGGTAAATGGAGTTTAAATCATAATGGGCATGGTTATGAACATTAAAAGAGATGAAGATAACAAATACATGATCAAACTAAAACAATCTAACCAAATGTGGATGAATCTTTCTTCTTCAATGGTGATGGATGATGATGATGGATTATGGTGATGATAACCTCCAAGCAGTCAAACTCTCCACAAGACTTTCGATATGAGTGTATAGTGGGTGTTTTTATAAGAGAAACCAGTATAGAAGTTTTCTTCAAGCACACTTGTTGAATGCAACATGCTCCACTATTTATAGGCAGTATGGGAGATCATGCATGACCCCGTGTTGAGGGAGGAACGCCCCCGTGTCCATCTGTCCTCTCGCATTTAATGCTCTGTCAGATCGTACATGATGAATCGCCACCGGGCGTGCTTCATGGGGCACGACCCCATGTTTTTGGTGTCCAGTTATATTTCTTTTGCCTTTTCTGAAAGGTGAACAGGGCCCCGTGCCCATCTATCAAGTATTTTATCTTTTCTTGTACATGAAAGCATGATGGCGTGTTTCATGAGGCATGGGGGGCGTGTTTCACTATTTTCTTGGGTTTTCTTTGATTTTTCTTTGTCTTTTCATTCGTTTCTTCGTTTGAGGCTTGGGTTTACCTAAAAATATATTTTAATATGATAATTAGCTATTTGAACTACATTATTTGATAGAAGTTGCAGTTTTTAGGGATTATTTGATGCTAAAATAATGTATAATTTTATATACATCAAACATCCCCACACTTGAACCTTGCTTGTCCTAAAGCAAGCTACTTATAAATATTCTCTAAAAATAGCAAGTTAGGATCATAGATTAAACATCCCTAACAAAGTTCCAAGAAAATGGGAACAAAAAATAACAAACCTTAAATCATAAGAATATATGTCGCGATATTAAAAGGTGATTTGTTATTATGAGATTCTGTTTATGCAAAACGTCTCTCACAATGTTCACTCACATTCAGTTTTATATTTGATCATACCTGTGATGTATGTATCTGAACACTCTTAGCCAAAATGTGACCTATGATAAATAATCTTGTAACAAGTTCAATCTCCACCTTTTTGAAGGGTTTCATAGATTAGAAGGTAATATAGGTTGGTTTTATTTTTAGTAGTGATTTGGTATTTTGTGGTTGTTCAAGGCTTTTAGGTTAATGATGGTGAAGATGATAAATACAAATTCTGATGATTGTCGGGAGTCTTTAAGATGTCTTCAATTGTTAGTTCCTTTCTCCCGGTTGCTGATTTGATTTTTTTTTCCATAAAAAACCTAGTGAGTCTTTTAAGGTTAGATTACAAGACCAGTTCTGTCGAGGATGTGAATCAGTTCTTCCTCAATCCTGTTATGAAGATAACTCCCAACTCTAATGGATTGTTCGGCTTTGAGCCTAATAGCCCCCACCCTCATTAATTGTGTATATTAATGTTGAGACTGAGTTTGACTTTTTCTACATCTTCCTTCGTGTGACCAGTTTCCGCATCCTAAGCGTCGTTCGTATCTTTTTTCTCTATTGCGCTTTTGGAAACTCCAGAAAATAGTAGCCTTTGTTCATCTTAGTGCCATTTTTTCCTCACCTCATTGCTAAAGAGAAAGATTCTATCCCTAAGTTCGGGAGGAAACCTAGGTTTTGCAAAATGTATGCGACAAGAGAAATTGAAATCGAAAGAATTCATTTCCAGTTCTTTAAGGTCTGCTGGTAAAAGACCAGTGTTGTATTTTACCGGTGAGAGGGATAAAGTGGTAAGGTTTTTGGATAAGGTTTTTGTGTTGTAATTTGGGGAATGGTTTGAGGGTATTGAGATAATATTACCTTCTTTCTTATACAACGCTTCGTGTGGTCTTGAAGTGAATACTTGAGACAAGTTCTAAATCACACGAAACATATGACTCACTCAATGCTTCCGAAAAATATTTATATGGTATGAGGTTTATCTCACAGCAACGGAGGGATTGGGTAAAAACGCCATATTTTGCATAAATTTATTCTCAATATCATAAAACTTCTTTTTTACTTTTTCACTTTTTGGTTATAGTAGATTTTTAGTAGGTTATTTGCAAAAAATTCTCTTAGATTTTCGTTTGGTTTTGTCATAAAAATGGTCTTTGTTTGCTACAAAATTTTATTAGAGAATTTTATAATTGGTTGAGCAAGAAATTGGTCAAGTAATTCCCCTCCCCACACTTGAATCTCTCATTGTCCTCAATGTGAAAAGATTCATAATAAGATTCATATGAAGTATGCTAGGTAAATTCGAAAAGGAACTTCCCTATAGGCTAATGAAATTTCAACAGAGCGTCCCCTATTTCTTGTCATTTTCCTGTAGTGTACCTAAATATTAAAGACTTCAAACAACCAAAGCATAATAGTACTGAAAATCGGGGATGCAATCATCCATACCCTACCCATGACAAATAAAATATAAGTGACAAACAAACAACCAAATAAAATTGTCTCAAATAAACATAATAATAAATACTGTCATAAAGTACTACCACCCAAGCCCATGCCCGTACCCAGACCTATCATTGCCGTCACTTGTCTGTTACCCGGGTGCTCCGGGTCCAAGAGTCCCCACTGCCGATCCAGGCGATCACTTAACTGATGAATCCCCCACCTCGTCTCCGCATACTCTACGGCATGCTGTGCGTCAGATGCAGCAATCTGACCTGATAACCTGTCGAAGGAAGCAGTAGTGTGAGTATGGAACTGATCAATTAGCCCATATAGCCCCTCAAACGAGTATTGGCTATGATATGACGAGCTGGGGCCGACTCCTGATAATGATGGGCCACCCTGCTTAGAGTAAGTGCGGCGGCAGGTCTGTCGTGGTGGTGATCCAGTCCTCCTCTATGGTATTTCCTGAATAGTCATCTCAACAGGGTCCTCAGGATCCCATATCTGGTTTAGGGCGTCCTGAAACCCCCAGTATGGTGGGACTTTGTCAATATACTGGACCATTTGCATGTTGATACAGAGGTTGAGATCGAGTGGGATTGGGCTCGGGCTAAGTTTTCCTTCTCTGTCTGCACCATAAGCTTTGTAGAGCTTATATATCCATGCACTACCAAAGATCGGGGTATTTCGGCATTTTGAATTTGCATTTATTTTGAGTAGCTGACAGAATAGGTAAGTGATGTTACATGGTACCTTGGTATTAAAGCAATAAAGTGCCCACAAATCCCTCAATCCCACGACCCCCTCACTCTGGCCACGCTGAGTGACTGTATGGCTCAGTAGGCGGTGAATGTAACGCATCAATGGGTCGCGTAAAGCAGTGCTCTTGATGTTGTTTGGATAAAAACTTTCATCTCCATAACTCAACTGTTCCCATGCTTGTATCCTGGTGTTTCCTGGTTCACTTGTTTCTTCACCATCTTTGTCTGCAAAGGTCTTCTCGGCTTCATACCATAATGGAGAGTCGGTCTCACTGAAAGTGTAAATTCCCAAATCAATCCCCAGTTGTGTGACCGAAGTATTGTACCATTCTCCACTGATTCTAAACTCAATAGCCTCTTCATCCCACATAGACAATTCCTTCGTATTATCAAAAACGAAGTCAAAAATTCCTTAGTCAATTCGGTTACGGATTTGCCTTTTTTTGAGAACACGCACCCATGGTCCTTTCACGAACTTCATGTACCTTCCCAATTGGTTGACTTGCTCTAACGTGATGGTACATGCATAGAAGTTCGGTTCTGGGAGTCGGTTGTTTAAATACTCCAATCTTTGTCCTGCGATCCTATCTCGCACCGTATTCTCGGGGAAAACCAATAAGGCATGCTCGTCATCCTCATATTCAACCATCTACAGTTCTAGAACAAGATTTCGTAGATAATCACCAAATTTAACTGAAAATATAGAACAGACAGTGAAGCATGGCCCCATGTTTATGTAATGTTGGCAGATTTGACAATTGTGACCAATTTTGACTTTTGGTTGACCTGCAGTTGACCACGGGGCGTGTTTTGTAGAAACACAGCCTGTGTTTTTTATCTGAATTTTGAAAATGTTAAGATTCGAACTTGCATTTCAACCCGGTTCATGATAAATATCATCCGGGTGTGATTTTCATGGTATTAGTTGTTCAAAACCCGAACCCGAATGATTTTTCTTCACAAACTCTTTCAATCCTAAGTACTAATTTTGTTAAACCTTTTCAACAAATCAAAACCCTATACTATAACAATTAAACATTCTATTTCTGCGTTTTGACCCGATTCAACAACAAATGGGTATGAATTTCAGATTTTGGGTCTGATTTTGACTTAGAATGATGAATTAGACTTATAGAATCATCAAATTGGCATACCTTTTGTTGAGAATTGAAGGTGTGAAGAAAATATTGGAATGAAGGATGGAAGTTCGCAGGTTTTCGGAAGGGGCGGAATATGTTTTTAGGGTTAAGTTATGAAATGTTTGGTATTTTAATAAAAATCCCGTAACTGCACTGTAGAGTGGCGCACGACCACGTGCTTGGAGAAACACGGCCCCTTGCTGCAAGTAGCAGTTAGGTCCCTTTTTGTTTATTTGTTTATTTAGTGAGCTGGGTCGTTCTTAACTGATTTTTTTGAAGAATTAAGGTTAAAAACATTAAACCCTATGATATTTGATGTGTGATGCGCGTGCTGGTAAAATGATAACTGATTGGGTTTTAGCTTTCGCACAAGATCATGTTTTAAATTTATAAAAGTGATTTCTACTAAGACTAAACATACACAAAATAGGCAAGTGTACCTATCGTATATGTAGAATAGTATTGGTAAGAACCAAGTATCGATCCGTGGACACAAATGTTTCTAATAATGAATCTTTGTTTTAGTTTAATCAGAGACTTTTAATCATTTTGGGGTTGATTTTTAACTTTTTTAAATATATATATATATATATATATATATATATATATATATATATATATATATATATATATATAATAGGTGACCAAGACGAGAAATTCTAAAGGAGTAATTCAATTATATGAAGGTTACCATCTAAATTAGAGAATCCACTCCATTTGTCCTTGGTGATTATAAAGTGAACATGTGATAAACTTGCCGTAATAATGTATGATAGAATAGCCCCTCATTTCTAAGTGAGCAAATCCTATGACATAAAAGAAAGTAGCATGCGCATTTTAAAGTCAACCCTTTCCTAAGTTCATGTGACCACGAGAATGTGAATTTGAGATGGCAAGTAGTTTAGTAAAGTAGAAAGATTAGGATTGACTTCGATTTCTCAAATACCAATTCTAACAACTTCAGGTGGTTATAGTTTAGTCACACAACCTCCCCTTGGTTGAATTAAGTAGGTTATAATTACTTATACATATGATTTCTTTAACTAGCATGATAACCTAAGCAATCGTGTTAACGATGTTATTTCCGAATTATCAAAACTAGAGAAATAGATCATAGCTTATATCTCATCATTTCTAAGTACAATATAAGGATCCATGTTTTATCTTAAATAAGTTATCAAAGTATTCTTTTTACCATTTTTAGTCTCCAAGAACATGAGTAAATCATGAATGATTGTTAATCATCAACTTTGATTTATTGAGTTAAAGTGATTAAACATTTTTCATCAAAGGATAATTGCAAAATAATCATGTACTTTATTAAACTAAACCACATTTTCAATATAATCATCAAGTAAAACAAAGTTTCTTCATAGAATTTAGATGGTGAATGGAGTTTAGCTCATAATGAGCATGGTTAATGACATCAAAAGAGATGAAGATAACAAGCACATGATCAAACTAGAATAATCTAACCAAATGTGATGAATCTCCCTTAATGATGATGATGATGATGATGATGGATGATGATGATGATGATGATGATGATGATGATGATGATGATGATGATGATGATGATCTCCAAGCCTTCAAACTCTCCAAAAGATCTTCAATATGAGTGTTAGTGGGTGTTTTTATAAGTGAAAACAATATAGAACTCTCTTCAAGGCACACCAAATGAGTGCAACATGAGCCTCTATTTATTGGCGGTCTGGAGTGAGAGGCACGGTCCCGTGCTCCATGAAGCATGGCCCCGTGTCTAGGTGTCCAGTTGCATTAAATGTTGTCAGATCGAACATGATGACTCACCACGGCCTCGTGCTTCCTGAGGCACGACCCCGTGCTTTTTAGTGACATGTGCTAATTCTTTTGTCGTTTCTGAAAGGTGGCTACGGCCCCGTGCCCTTCGAAGCACGGACTCGTGTCCAGCTGTCCACTATTTTGTCTATTCTGAAAGGTGAGCATGGCCCCGTGTTCCCAGAAGCACGGCCCCGTGTTTCTTGAAGCACAGCCCCGTGTTTCCTGAAGCACAGCCCCATGTTTTGCTGTTTTCTTGGGTTTTCTTTGATTTTTCTTTGGCTTTTCATTCGTTTCTTCGTTTGAGGCTTGGATTCACCTGAAAATACATTTTAACATGATAAGTAGTTATTTTAACTATATTATACGATAGAAGTTGCAGTTTTTAAAGATTATTTGATGCTAAAAGATGTATATATTTCTATACATCAAACATCCCCACACTTGAACCTTGATTGTCCTCAAGCAAGCTACTTATAATATTTTCTAAAAATAGCAAGTTAGGACCATAGCTTAAACATTCCCAAAAGAGTTCCAAGAAAATGGGAACAAAATAACCAACCTTAAAACATAGGAATATATGTAGTGATATATAAAAAAGGTGATTTGTTTGTATGAGTTTCTGTTTGTGCAAAATATGTTTGTGCAAAACATCACGTTCTCACAATGTTCACTCACACTTGGTTTTATATCTGATCGTACCTGTGATGTATGTATGTGAACCCTCTTAGCCAAAATGTAACATGTGATAAATAAGCTTGTAACAAGTTCAAATCTCCACCTTTTTAAAGGGTTGCATAGGTCAGAAGGTAATATGGGTTGGTTTTGTGTGAGTAGGGATTTTGGTATTTTGTGGTGGTTCAAGGGTTTTTAGGTTAATGAGGATGGTAAATACAACTTCTGCTGATTTTCGGGAGTCTTAAGATGTCTTCAATGGTTAGCTCATTTCTCCCGATTGTTGATTAGTTTTTTTTTTAACCTAGTGACTCTTTTAAGGTCAAATCGTCAAGACCAATTTTGGCGAGGATGTGAATCAGTTCTTCCTCAATCCTGCTCTGAACATGGCTCCCAACTCTAATGGATCCTTCGGCTTTGAAACTAATAGCCCCCGCCATTATTAGTTCGGTATATTCATGTTGAGACTAAGTTTGACATTTTCTACATCTTCCTTCATGGGACCAGTTACCTGCATCCTAAGTATCGTTCGTTTCTTTTTGCTCTTATTTTCATTGTGCTTATGGAAACTCCAAAAAATGGTGGCCTTCGTTCGTCTTGGCACCACTTTTTCCTCACCTAATTGCTAAAGAGAAATATTATCTCCCTAAGTTCTCGAGGCAACCTTGGTTTTGAAGCAAAGGAAATTGAAATCGAAAGAATGCATTTCCAGTTCTTTAGGGTATGCCGGTAAAAGAATAGTGTTGTATTTTACCGGTGAGATGGATAAAGTGGTAAAGTTTTTGGATAAGGTTTTTGGGTTTTGTGATTTGGAAAATGGTTTGAGGGAATTGTGATAATATTACCTTCTTCTTTATACAACGCTTCGTGCGGTCTTGAAATGAATATTTGCGACAAGTTCTAAATCACATGAAACATATGACTCACTCAAAGCTTCCGAAAAGAATATTTATATGGCATGGGGTTTATCTCATAGTAACGGAGGAATTGGGTGTAAACGCCATAGTTTGCATAAATTTATTTTCAATATTACAAAACTTCTTTTTACTTTTTCACTTTTTTGGTTATAGTAGATTTTTAGTTAGTTATTTGCAAAAAAATTTCTTAGATTTTCTTTTAGTTTTGTTATAAAAATAGTCTTTGTTTTCTACAAAAATTTTGTTTATGGAGAATCTTATAATTAGTTGAGCAAGCAATTGGTCAAGTAATTCCCCTCCCCACACTTGAATCTCACATTGTACTCAATGTGAAAAGATTCATAATAAGATTCATATGAAGTATGATGGGTAAAATGGAAATGAACTTCCCTACGGGCTTACGAAATTTCGACAGAGCGTCCCCTGTTTTTCGTCCGTTTTCCTGTAGTGTACCTAAATAATAAAAACTGCATACAACCAAAAACATCCAAATCATAATAATACTATAACTTATTATTATTTATTTATTTATTTATTTTTATTTCTATTTACAATGCCTAGTTTAATCAGGGTCTTGGCCAGGCCCTACTTCCAATATGTTCATCGGTTTTGGTGGAGGATTAGTACCTCCGAGACGGTCTCGAATGGTCCATCGATGTATGGTTTTAATCGATGTCCATTAAATTTGAACTTGTGCCCGTCAGAATTTGAAATCACAACGGTCCCATAGTCAAAAACTGATTCAACTATATGTGGACCTGTCCAACGAGATTTCAACTTTCATGGAAAAAGACGTAAACGTGTGTTATAAAACAGTACACGGTCGCCAACTTGAAATTTTTTGTTTTCTTTTAAATGGGCGTCGTGTAAACATTTAGTTTTTTCTTTGTAAGACCAGGAATTTTCATATGCCAGTGCTCTTAGTTCTTCTAGCTTGTGAATTTGGTCTTGTCTTATTAGAAAAACGGTTATCAGCAACTAGGGTTTCAGCACGAGCCCTATGTTTTGCAAGCAGAGCACCCAAAGCATCTTTATCTTCATCAAATTTATTCTTCTCAATTAGAAAGGCTGAACGATTAGCCTCAACTTTAATTTTCTCAAACTCAGTAGGCTTAACAAGATCTTCAAGTCTCTTTTTATTAGCATCACCCTGAACTTGAGGGAACTCCATTGGAAGGAAAGGTCCTTCTCCCATAGTGTCACACCCTCAAAATCCACTAACGGAGTTTTACCGTCAGAGGGTGTGAACTGGCAGGATCGGAATCATTAGTTATAACCAAACCAAAGAAAAACGTTTAAATGAAAGTAAATGCGGAAGCGTAAAACCTTAATTCAAAAGTTGCGTCACGCAGGACGACTTAAAAACCAAAAGTAACTGTTTAAGTTTAAATTTGCAGAATAAAAGTGTTTTCAATAATGCATGCTCCTAAACCGCGCGCCCGCCTCGGCTACCTGAGAATAACATACTAAAAGTGTCAACACAAGGTTGGTGAGTTCACAAGTAAGATAAGATAAATTGTTTAGCGTTTTGCGTAACCTCGTTACGACGTTTAAATGTTGCGTAACCTCGTTACGGCGTTTGAGTGTGTAACCACGTTACAACGTTTAAGTATTGCGTAACCTCGTTACGACGTTTGAGCGTGTAACCATGTTACAACGTTTAAGTGTTGCATTACCAGATAGTGTTATGTTAAATTATATATTGATAGGTAGCTAATCTATACAACAAGTATTGCTAAGTGGTTCGCGACCGAAGCTGACTGTTTATCAAGTGCCCGTCACCAGGTCATCCAGACCATGGTATGTGTTAGCCCAAATTTACACCCACTCAACCTCCAGTTGAGCTATAACGTCGGGTGGGGTTTGTCAAACCCAGTAGTACTACCCAAAAGTGACTCGCTATTCCAAATATTAACCGGTCCGATGTGTGGGACTTCAAGTTGTTACAAATGCCGCTTAGCCTTTACAAGTGATATATAATTTATAACAAAATCTTTCATATGCGTTTATCTCAGAAAATATGTTTATCGGAGTATGTTATCTCCCCCAAGTGGAAAAACATTTGAAAGCAGTTTAAGAGTGGGGTAAGTGAACTCACTGTTTGCGAAGAATATCCGATCTAGATCACCGAGTGATGCGCGTCGTAGAAAACTCTCTAGCGTTCTAAAACAACAAGGAGATTTTCTAAGTATCGGAACGTTTAACGAGTCTCTAGACTCGGCACATAATACCTATGCACGTAACATGTTTCGTGTTTCGTTTGTGTATTGTGTATGACTCTACAAGTGCAATCGTGATACGACATATGAGTGAGCAATTACTTCCGTGTCATGTGTTAATAACCTACTTACTAGCAATAATTCCCGTAAGGGCAATTTGGTCAACAAACAAAGACTAACTAACCAATATTTCCCGCAAGGGTAATTTGGTCAATTCATGGCAATCAACTAGCAACTATTTCCCCGCAAGGGTATTTTGGTCAAAATTACAACAATTATATAGAAACTATCATATTTCATGCATTCCTATACAACTCAGCAGCTAGTTTCGTTATGACAGAATTTCTACTCGAAAGATTGTACTAGTTCACCGATTATAACGTCCCAATTAATTCACCAAAAATTACCACAGAAACATACATGTCTTAGGTTTCCAGAACATATTTTATCTTATTTTTATTCCATATAGATTGTTCACAATGATCAAAACATTACAGCTAACTTTTATCAGCCAGATTCATGCACATCAGAATGTTATTTGAAATTCCCGTTAAACGAAAAATCCAATAAATGCAAGACCACTTGGGTTTGGTTCCTAACTCAGTGAGTCAACTTCCAGAAGTGGAACCAACCCAATTGGTCTCGTGGTTCATGAGATATAACATTTACAACATAACCTAACAGCAGGTCTAACAGCTCAGCTTTGCATCACGTTTTTGTAAAATCATAAAAGTATACTTCCACTTATCCAAAAATTACGAATTTATACTTCATAGAAACTAGACTCAACCTAGTTTACTGCAGTACCCACAATCTCAATCAATTTCCACGTTTACACTTCGTTACAGTCAGTTAAACATCGTATATACATTCTGTCCAGAATCTGTTCACATCAAAACTCAACATAATCACAACCTATGAACTATCATGCATCCATATAACCCCCTAGACCCTATAACTACTATCCATGCATATCAATCCCACATACATGCAAGCTTAGGGTTTTATTTACACTCTCAATCAAGGACACAACAATTAACATGCAATACTATCAAACTAGTTATCAATCTATCATCCAATTAACAAGAATCATCACAATCATATACATGCAAGAATCGGCTGACTTAGGGTTTTCACATAACCCATTAAACATAAAAATTACACAACAAGGAGGTAAGAGGTGATCAAGTATACCTTCCTAGCACCTAGTTCTTGGATCAAGGACTTGAATTGATGTGTGTGTGTGTGATCTATGTGGACGGCAGCCGTGGATAGGGGAGCAAGGGGAGAGCCGATCGTAGGGTTAATAATAATAATAATAGTTAGGGTTTAGAGTTTAAGTTATATTTATAAGCAAACAAGTTACATTCTAGTCCCTAAACTTCCAATTGTTGTTTTTCTCTAGAATATTCCATCATACTTGAACAATAAGATAACATGACCATACCATTATCACATAGCACATAATCCTAACACATATTAATCATATAATTAGTGTCTTGACGTTTGTCGTTTATTTGTCAATCGTTTGCGTTAACTCGTTTGCGTTTCGGTGCAAATCCCGAAAGACTACACATGTAGTAAGTGTTAAGCGTCATTTAAACCCTAGTTTAAATGTAATGAAGTGTGCGTTAAAGATTCAACGATCTTAAAGTTTGAATTGACGGAGTTGAGTTAACGTTTTTAGGAACCAAACCCAAGTGGTCTTGCATTTATTGGATTTTTCGTTTAACGGGAATTTCAAATAACATTCTGATGTGCATGAATCTGGCTGATAAAAGTTAGCTGTAATGTTTTGATCATTGTGAACAATCTATATGGAATAAAAATAAGATAAAATATGTTCTGGAAACCTAAGACATGTATGTTTCTGTGGTAATTTTTGGTGAATTAATTGGGACGTTATAATCGGTGAACTAGTACAATCTTTCGAGTAGAAATTCTGTCATAACGAAACTAGCTGCTGAGTTGTATAGGAATGCATGAAATATGATAGTTTCTATATAATTGTTGTAATTTTGACCAAAATACCCTTGCGGGGAAATAGTTGCTAGTTGATTGCCATGAATTGACCAAATTACCCTTGCGGGAAATATTGGTTAGTTAGTCTTTGTTTGTTGACCAAATTGCCCTTACGGGAATTATTGCTAGTAAGTAGGTTATTAACACATGACACGGAAGTAATTGCTCACTCATATGTCGTATCACGATTGCACTTGTAGAGTCATACACAATACACAAACGAAACACGAAACATGTTACGTGCATAGGTATTATGTGCCGAGTCTAGAGACTCGTTAAACGTTCCGATACTTAGAAAATCTCCTTGTTGTTTTAGAACGCTAGAGAGTTTTCTACGACGCGCATCACTCGGTGATCTAGATCGGATATTCTTCGCAAACAGTGAGTTCACTTACCCCACTCTTAAACTGCTTTCAAATGTTTTTCCACTTGGGGGAGATAACATACTCCGATAAACATATTTTCTGAGATAAACGCATATGAAAGATTTTGTTATAAATTATATATCACTTGTAAAGGCTAAGCGGCATTTGTAACAACTTGAAGTCCCACACATCGGACCGGTTAATATTTGGAATAGCGAGTCACTTTTGGGTAGTACTACTGGGTTTGACAAACCCCACCCGACGTTATAGCTCAACTGGAGGTTGAGTGGGTGTAAATTTGGGCTAACACATACCATGGTCTGGATGACCTGGTGACGGGCACTTGATAAACAGTCAGCTTCGGTCGCGAACCACTTAGCAATACTTGTTGTATAGATTAGCTACCTATCGATATATAATTTAACATAACACTATCTGGTAATGCAACACTTAAACGTTGTAACATGGTTACACGCTCAAACGTCGTAACGAGGTTACGCAATACTTAAACGTTGTAACGTGGTTACACACTCAAACGCCGTAACGAGGTTACGCAACATTTAAACGTCGTAACGAGGTTACGCAAAACGCTAAACAATTTATCTTATCTTACTTGTGAACTCACCAACCTTGTGTTGACACTTTTAGTATGTTATTCTCAGGTAGCCGAGGCGGGGCGCGCGGTTTAGGAGCATGCATTATTGAAAACACTTTTATTCTGCAAATTTAAACTTAAACAGTTACTTTTGGTTTTTAAGTCGTCCTGCGTGACGCAACTTTTGAATTAAGGTTTTACGCTTCCGCATTTACTTTCATTTAAACGTTTTTCTTTGGTTTGGTTATAACTAATGATTCCGATCCTGCCAGTTCACACCCTCTGACGGTAAAACTCCGTTAGTGGATTTTGAGGGTGTGACAGATTGGTATCAGAGCCATTGGTTATAGCGAACTAGAAGCCGCATGCATACTAGACTATAACCGCGACGACCCATTAGTTATAATAATACGCACTGCATAGGTTTGTGTAGTCTTGAAATCTTATCTCTTTACCTCTTTCGCTCATACGCGCGCGCATACACGGCTTACCTGTAGGAATGTCGACGCCACCCTCATCATCATCCGATTCGATGACGCATGCTCACGGGAAGGAACCGCAGTTACCTACTGCCTCGCCACCCCGTGTAGTCCCGGAACTCGAAGCTCCCGCACCAAAGAGGTACCGCCCATCCGGAGGCCTGTATGATAACGACGTTAGCTGGGAATGGTATCCCAACATGATCAGACGTATGGTCTACCGTGAACAAGTTCCCCCATTGCCTCACCCGAACCACCCTGGTTACCCTAACACTTTACCACCCATAACCGAACCTGTGGAACGAGTCCTCGCAGCTGTCGTTTCTTGTTTGGAGCGTGATGTGGGTTACATGCGCTACACTAGAGAAAATGTTGCTAGACTGTTTAAAGATGGAACCGAGACTCAAGAGGAGATTGCCCGCATGACAACGGCAATGAAAGAAATGCAAGAGACTAGTGAACAACGAACCAAGGTTATGATGAAGATGCAAGCCGAGATGATAGACTTGCAAGAACAACTCCAAGAAGCAAGGACCCGAACGGAAATAGCGTTAGAACGTTGCGATATCCTACAAACGCAACTCGATCAGAACGCAGCAGAACCTGAGGCCGAGCCCGAGGCAGAGCCTGAAGTAGAACCCGAAGTAGAACCTGAAGAAGATCCCGAAGAGGAGCCTGAGGAAGATCCCGAGGAAGATCCCGAGGAGGAACCCGAAGAAGAACCGGAGGAGGAACCGGCTGAGGAGGAGGCACATTCAGAGGTGTCCTCAGATGACGACATCTAGTGATGATGACACTTAGATGGAGGGGTTGTCTCCATCCAAACTATTATTTTTCTACGATTTTAAGGATTGATTGGAAATACTTTGTAGCGAATACAATGGTTTTAATCAAAAATTTTTATTTAGACTAATATGTGGTTGTGATGTGATTTTTTTTTTCTTACCTACCTTTTATTACATGTATGGTGTGTTGTATATGAAAGAAAAATTCATGTTTAACATTTTATACTGTGATTCTAGGAAATGGCCGGAAGAAACGCTGGACGAGGACGAGGTAACATCAGCATGACTGCAGCTGAACTCCAAACCTTGCTGAATGACCATGTTGCTGCCGCTTTAGCTGCACACAATCAGAATCAAACAGGAGGTCCAAATGGAACGTGTACCTTCAAGAACTACTTAGACTGCAAGCCCAGTACGTTTAAGGGCACTGAGGGAGCTATAGGCTTCCTGCGTTGGGCTGAGAAGGCCGAGTCGGCCTTTGAGATGTGTAACTGTCCCCATGCCAATAGGGTCAAGTTTGCTGCTGGGACACTCGAGGATTCCGCCCTCACTTGGTGGAATTCGAACGTCCAGATCCTTGGCTTGGAACTGGCAAACGCGATGAACTGGGAGGAGTTCAAAAACATGATGCGAGAGGAATACTGTCCGAGGGAAGAAATTTCGAAGTTAGAGTCGGAGTTTTGGTCATTGAAAATGGTGGGTTCAGAGATTGAAGCCTACACCACTCGTTCGCACGAGTTGGCAGTGATGTGTCCGCGGATGGTGGATCCGCCGAGCAAAAGAATAGAGATGTACATTGATGGGTTGGCACCACAGATTCAGGGTATGGTGACGTCTTCCAGACCAGCCACGATCCAACAAGCGATCCGTTTGGCTCACAAACTAACGGATCAGGCTGTGACCCAGGGTGCGTTACCACCAAGGGGTTCGACTGTAAAAGCCCGTGACAACCCGAATAATGACCATGCCAGCAACAGCAACAACAGCAACCCGAACAGCGGGAAAAGAAAGTTTGACAACACCAGATCTTCATCCTCAAACCTCCCACCGCAACACTACCGGAAGCCCGAATTTACTCGGAGTTTCAACACTCAGAATCACAACAACAACAACAACAACGGTAACGGGCAGGTTTCGAGCGGGTATGCTGGGAAACATCCAAAGTGCAATAGGTGCAACTTTCACCATGTTGGGCAGTGTGACCGTGTCAAGTGTCAAAGATGCGGAAAGATAGGTCACCAAGCGAAGGATTGTAGAGTTGACCTTGTGGCGAAGGGTGCTCCTAAGCCACCGATGATGACTAAGGGATGTTATGAATGTGGACAGGAAGGTCATTTCCGGAAGGACTGCCCCAAGCTGAAACAGAACGACAATAACGGGGGTAATGGGAGTGGCAGTAACGGTGGAGGAAATGGCAAAGGAAGAGCGTTTGTGATTGGATCAGGTCAAGCCCGCAGAGATCCGCATGTGGTGTCTGGTAAGTTCCCTGTAAACGATTGTTTTGCTTCTGTTTTGTTTGACACTGGAGCTGATAGGAGTTTTGTGTCAAAGGCCTTTAGCCAACTTTTAAACCTTACTCCAACCCCGTTAGACGCTAAGTTTCCTGTTGAATTAGCTAACGGTAAAACTGTAATAACAACTCATATACTTGCGGGATGTAAGTTGAAATTGTCAGGTCATGTCTTTGACATCGACCTTATTCCTTTTACGCTTAGTAGTTTCGATGTCGTTGTCGGCATGGACTGGTTATCTGAGAACCGAGCGGAGATTATATGTCATGATAAGATCGTCCATATTACCACCCCTTCAGGCGAGATCATTTCGGTCCGAGGCGAGAGAAGCGGCATGACCACCAGCATCATTACCATTATGAAGGCACAGAAGTATTTAAGAAAGGGTCATCCGGCAATTCTGGCGCAGATTGTTGAGAAACCTGTGGAGGAGAAACGAATTGAAGACATTCCGGTTGTGCGAGATTTTCCAGAAGTCTTCCCGGAGGATCTGCCCGGACTCCCTCCTATTCGTCAAGTCGAATTTCAAATCGAGTTGACACCCGGTGCAGCACCCATAGCACGAGCCCCGTATCGGCTCGCACCGGCGGAACTTCAGGAGTTGTCCACTCAGTTGCAAGATTTGTTGGATAAGGGTTTTATCCGACCTAGCTCATCGCCATGGGGAGCCCCTGTCTTGTTTGTCCGAAAGAAAGACGGGACTTTCCGGATGTGCATCGACTACCGGGAATTGAACAAGGTGACGGTCAAGAACCGTTATCCTTTACCCCGAATTGATGATTTGTTCGACCAGCTTCAGGGATCGAGTTACTACTCGAAGATCGATTTACGATCCGGTTATCACCAGCTGAGAGTGCGCGAAGAAGATATTTCAAAGACGGCTTTCAGAACACGGTATGGTCACTACGAGTTTTCGGTTATGCCTTTTGGCCTAACCAACGCACCAGCCGTATTTATGGATCTCATGAATCGAGTATGCAAGGCGTACCTCGACAAGTTCGTGATTGTTTTCATCGATGATATTCTCGTCTACTCCAAGAACGAGACTGACCACGACGAACACTTAAGGATAATTCTGGAACTGCTGAAGAAGGAACAACTGTATGCTAAACTCTCGAAATGTGAATTTTGGCTTCGAGAGGTTCACTTTTTAGGACATGTGATAAACGAGAATGGTATCCATGTCGATCCCGGTAAGGTAGAGGCCATCAAAAACTGGGAAGCACCTAAGACTCCGACTGAGGTGCGACAATTCCTAGGACTGGCCGGCTACTACCGGCGTTTCATCGAGGGATTTTCAAAGATTGCTCAACCCCTAACCGCTTTGACTCACAAGGGCACTAAGTACAACTGGGGTGACGCGCAAGAATCCGCTTTTCAACTGTTGAAAACCAAGCTTTGTAGCGCCCCTATTTTAGCCCTCCCCGAGGGAACGGAAAATTTTGAGGTACACTGTGACGCATCTATACAAGGTCTCGGTTGTGTGCTGATGCAACTTGAGAAAGTTATAGCCTACGCCTCTAGACAACTACGGGTTCACGAGAAGAACTACACGACCCATGATTTGGAACTCGGAGCTGTAGTGTTTGCTCTTAAGATATGGAGGCATTACTTGTACGGTACCAAGTTTACCATTTACACCGACCACAAGAGTCTCCAACATATCTACGATCAGAAAGAGCTGAACATGCGACAGCGTCGTTGGGTCGAGCTGCTTAAAGACTATGATTGTGCCATCAAGTACCATCCTGGCAAGGCCAATGTGGTGGCCGACGCCCTTAGCAGAAAAGAAACAGATAAACCCAGACGGGTGAGAGCATTGCAACTCACGATTCATGCCAGCTTACCCGATCAGATTCGCGATGCTCAACTGGAAGCTTTGAAAGATGATAATCTCCCATCGGAACTCATGCGGGGCATGAGCAAGCAACTTGAAACCAGGTCGGACGGGGTCCGATATTTTGAGAACCGGATTTGGGTTCCACGATACGGAGAGTTGAGAACTCTAGTGATGGACGAAGCTCACAAGTCCCGATATTCTATCCACCCCGGCTCAGATAAAATGTATCATGATTTAAAGGAACTTTACTGGTGGCCGAACATGAAAGCCGACATTGCAACCTACGTGAGCAAATGTTTGACTTGTGCCAGAGTCAAGATAGAATACCAGAAACCATCTGGTCTACTGCAACAGCCGGAACTCCCAATGTGGAAATGGGAACAAATCTCAATGGACTTTATTACGGGTTTGCCTAAGACACCGACGGGATGCGATACCATCTGGGTGATCGTTGACCGGTTGACTAAATCGGCACATTTTCTAGCGATTAAGGAAACAGACAAAATGGAAAGACTGACTCGTGTCTACATGAAGGAAGTAGTGTCGAGACACGGAGTGCCTGTCTCCATCATTTCCGACCGAGATTCTCGTTTTACCTCACACTTTTGGAAGTCGCTGCAAAGCGCACTGGGCACACGTCTCGATATGAGTACCGCATACCATCCTCAGACAGATGGGCAGAGTGAACGGACTATCCAGACCCTGGAGGATATGTAACGTGCATGCGTCTTAGATTTCGGAAAAAGTTGGGAACCCCATTTACCCTTGGTAGAGTTTTCGTATAATAACAGCTACCACGCAAGCATTAAGGCAGCGCCGTTTGAAGCGCTGTACGGACGGAAGTGTCGATCACCACTCTGCTGGGCAGAGGTGGGTGATAGCCAAATCACTGGTCCGGAACTGGTACTCGAAACTTCGGAAAAGATTGTTCAAATCCGAAATCGCATGGCAGCAGCACGAGATCGACAAAAGAGTTACGCCGACAAGCGCCGAAAACCTCTCGAATTTCAAGTAAACGATCGAGTGTTACTCAAAGTCTCACCTTGGAAAGGTGTGGTTCGCTTTGGTAAGCGAAACAAACTTAACCCGCGATATGTTGGTCCGTACCGGATAACTGAGCGCATTGGTCCGGTGGCGTACCGACTGGATCTACCAACAGAACTCGGTGGCGTACACGATGTATTCCACGTATCAAATTTGAAGAAATGCCTATCTGATGAAACCCAAGTAGTCCCTTTGGAGGAACTACAAGTTGATGAACAGTTACGGTTCATTGAGGAACCAGTCGAGGTTTTGGATTGGGAAACCAAAACGCTCAAACACAGCAAAATTCCAATCGTTAAGGTTCGTTGGAACTCGAGACGTGGACCGGAGTTCACGTGGGAACGCGAGGATCAAATGATGAAAAAGTATCCTCACCTTTTTGAAGGGCTAACCAAACACCGGAAACCGCGAAACCCGGCAAACCGTCAAACATCACCGGAGGTATGAACTAAATTTCGGGACGAAATTTCTTTCTACTAGGGGATGATATGACAAACTGAAAATTTTTCTTACTTTTTCAGGCTCTCATCACGACTTGACTCAATTTTCGGGACGAAAATTCTTTAACATGGGAATGATGTGACAATCGTCAATTTCAGGTTAACCTCGTTAACTCAACTCCGTCAATTCAAACTTTAAGATCGTTGAATCTTTAACGCACACTTCATTACATTTAAACTAGGGTTTAAATGACGCTTAACACTTACTACATGTGTAGTCTTTCGGGATTTGCACCGAAACGCAAACGAGTTAACGCAAACGATTGACAAATAAACGACAAACGTCAAGACACTAATTATATGATTAATATGTGTTAGGATTATGTGCTATGTGATAATGGTATGGTCATGTTATCTTATTGTTCAAGTATGATGGAATATTCTAGAGAAAAACAACAATTGGAAGTTTAGGGACTAGAATGTAACTTGTTTGCTTATAAATATAACTTAAACTCTAAACCCTAACTATTATTATTATTATTAACCCTACGATCGGCTCTCCCCTTGCTCCCCTATCCACGGCTGCCGTCCACATAGATCACACACACACACATCAATTCAAGTCCTTGATCCAAGAACTAGGTGCTAGGAAGGTATACTTGATCACCTCTTACCTCCTTGTTGTGTAATTTTTATGTTTAATGGGTTATGTGAAAACCCTAAGTCAGCCGATTCTTGCATGTATATGATTGTGATGATTCTTGTTAATTGGATGATAGATTGATAACTAGTTTGATAGTATTGCATGTTAATTGTTGTGTCCTTGATTGAGAGTGTAAATAAAACCCTAAGCTTGCATGTATGTGGGATTGATATGCATGGATAGTAGTTATAGGGTCTAGGGGGTTATATGGATGCATGATAGTTCATAGGTTGTGATTATGTTGAGTTTTGATGTGAACAGATTCTGGACAGAATGTATATACGATGTTTAACTGACTGTAACGAAGTGTAAACGTGGAAATTGATTGAGATTGTGGGTACTGCAGTAAACTAGGTTGAGTCTAGTTTCTATGAAGTATAAATTCGTAATTTTTGGATAAGTGGAAGTATACTTTTATGATTTTACAAAAACGTGATGCAAAGCTGAGCTGTTAGACCTGCTGTTAGGTTATGTTGTAAATGTTATATCTCATGAACCACGAGACCAATTGGGTTGGTTCCACTTCTGGAAGTTGACTCACTGAGTTAGGAACCAAACCCAAGTGGTCTTGCATTTATTGGATTTTTCGTTTAACGGGAATTTCAAATAACATTCTGATGTGCATGAATCTGGCTGATAAAAGTTAGCTGTAATGTTTTGATCATTGTGAACAATCTATATGGAATAAAAATAAGATAAAATATGTTCTGGAAACCTAAGACATGTATGTTTCTGTGGTAATTTTTGGTGAATTAATTGGGACGTTATAATCGGTGAACTAGTACAATCTTTCGAGTAGAAATTCTGTCATAACGAAACTAGCTGCTGAGTTGTATAGGAATGCATGAAATATGATAGTTTCTATATAATTGTTGTAATTTTGACCAAAATACCCTTGCGGGGAAATAGTTGCTAGTTGATTGCCATGAATTGACCAAATTACCCTTGCGGGAAATATTGGTTAGTTAGTCTTTGTTTGTTGACCAAATTGCCCTTACGGGAATTATTGCTAGTAAGTAGGTTATTAACACATGACACGGAAGTAATTGCTCACTCATATGTCGTATCACGATTGCACTTGTAGAGTCATACACAATACACAAACGAAACACGAAACATGTTACGTGCATAGGTATTATGTGCCGAGTCTAGAGACTCGTTAAACGTTCCGATACTTAGAAAATCTCCTTGTTGTTTTAGAACGCTAGAGAGTTTTCTACGACGCGCATCACTCGGTGATCTAGATCGGATATTCTTCGCAAACAGTGAGTTCACTTACCCCACTCTTAAACTGCTTTCAAATGTTTTTCCACTTGGGGGAGATAACATACTCCGATAAACATATTTTCTGAGATAAACGCATATGAAAGATTTTGTTATAAATTATATATCACTTGTAAAGGCTAAGCGGCATTTGTAACAACTTGAAGTCCCACACATCGGACCGGTTAATATTTGGAATAGCGAGTCACTTTTGGGTAGTACTACTGGGTTTGACAAACCCCACCCGACGTTATAGCTCAACTGGAGGTTGAGTGGGTGTAAATTTGGGCTAACACATACCATGGTCTGGATGACCTGGTGACGGGCACTTGATAAACAGTCAGCTTCGGTCGCGAACCACTTAGCAATACTTGTTGTATAGATTAGCTACCTATCGATATATAATTTAACATAACACTATCTGGTAATGCAACACTTAAACGTTGTAACATGGTTACACGCTCAAACGTCGTAACGAGGTTACGCAATACTTAAACGTTGTAACGTGGTTACACACTCAAACGCCGTAACGAGGTTACGCAACATTTAAACGTCGTAACGAGGTTACGCAAAACGCTAAACAATTTATCTTATCTTACTTGTGAACTCACCAACCTTGTGTTGACACTTTTAGTATGTTATTCTCAGGTAGCCGAGGCGGGCGCGCGGTTTAGGAGCATGCATTATTGAAAACACTTTTATTCTGCAAATTTAAACTTAAACAGTTACTTTTGGTTTTTAAGTCGTCCTGCGTGACGCAACTTTTGAATTAAGGTTTTACGCTTCCGCATTTACTTTCATTTAAACGTTTTTCTTTGGTTTGGTTATAACTAATGATTCCGATCCTGCCAGTTCACACCCTCTGACGGTAAAACTCCGTTAGTGGATTTTGAGGGTGTGACACATAGAGTCAATCTCTCAACATCCTGGTTTGCCTTCTTCAAAAAAATCTTCAACTTATCACGCATATGTGTAAAATGACCAATCTCTTCAAAATGACCAGGCCACCTGTCAATCCCTTCGGGAACAAACGAAGAAAGCCTTGCTGCACACACAATCATCTTCCGCATGATAAAAGCATCATATTCTTGGTGCAAAGCATCTATATCAGCATGAGTAGAAAGATATGGAGGATATCATGACAAACACTAGCACTCTTAAGTGTTTCCACGATCAACACAGACCACCCAGGGACATAAATATCTTTGGTAGTCTTGTGATCAAGATAAAACTTATGTTCAGAATTATTAGCTTTCACGGCTTCCTCGACATATGTTGCTTAAGAAGACGCAACTTCCTTCATCTTCTGAGATGGTTTCTTGGAAGAGGCACTAACCACCTTTTTAGCAATCTTTTTCTCCACATTACCAACATAACATGTTTTCTCTTACTTCATAGTAACACCACTAAGCGAAGCAATCAAATCATATGTCTTGTCCTCATCATCATGAATTATGTTAACAAGAATGGTATCACTAGTAGTAACACTCGAAGAAGTCGAAACCAGTCTTTTGTTGACTCAACGAGCAATTGAAGCCTTGGTATTCGAGCTTGAAGTCCTTGGTAACCCTTCGACGAAAGCTATGCCAACATAAGGACCATCGTTATAACAAGCACGCTTGGTGCTAACCAACACACCCTCTTTTCCATCAGGAACATCCTTGGTACCGAGTTCAACATCGGAATTATCAATAGCTTGCACATACTCGAATGCACTTATCTCTGACAAAACAAAAGATTATTTAGCATCTAAACAAACAAACAAACTAATAAACAATAAAATGAAAAGGTATCCATTCCCCTTAACCGAGATTTTGGGATCAACACCGTGATTATCCAACAACCTGTTCAGCCCCAAGGAGACAAGAAACGTTTCTGGAATAGGAACGAACTCCAGTAAAAGATGAATGATGTTTAACCAAAAACACTTGATCAAGATCATTAACAGAAGGCTCCTTGTCATTCAACGCATCATCTGGCTTTCTCCATACCATTTTATACTGGACAATAGACTATGATACCCAAAAATACCAGTTTTTTCCAAACAAGATGAGTTGATCCGTTATAAGAAATCATATTACCCTCAAAAGGGGATTTATAAAAAGTAAAACAAATGCCATTATTGACCAAATTAAAAAAAAATCAACGAAACATAAGAATCGGCGGTTCATGGCCAAGAAAACGACAAACTACTTTAAAATGAACAATCCGGGCAATCCACATGGGATCGATGTGCCGAAATTTTAACCGAAAATATTCTAAAATTTCAAAAGAAAGATCAAAAAAGGATATCGGGGGTTTGATGTCACAAAGTATTGAGAGTAAAGTGTGATAAACCCTTTCGGACAACGATCAATAGACTAATCAGCCACCGGGCAGTCGGATCAAACTTGGAATCAGTCCCAAATTTAAGACAAAAAACCTTGATCTCTGCTTGAGTATACTTCGAGCGTCGAACGCCCATATAATTCTTTGCACCCATTTTAGTGAAAACAAAAAAGCAAGAGGAAATTACCTAGTATTTGAATATGAAATCTCAAAAATGATGATGAGATCGGAAAAACCAATGGAAACTTAGGATTTGTGGAGAGTAAAGTAAAAGATCTATGGGATTTGTGAGTGTAAAAACAAAGATTTAAACTTCTTTATCATATCAAGCCCAAGCCCCAAGATACATTACCAGCCAAAACCCAAAAAACTGCCATCATAACCGAATGTAAAACAATCACATCAAGATTTCAAACTTCAAACTTCAAATTAATAACTGCAGGGATCATAGTTAAATATATAAGATACGAACATGTCCCCAAAAAGGTTTAAAAATAATTAAAATAGGGGAGTGAAATACTCACCTTGGTAATTAAGCAAGAGATATGATTCATTAAGCTATAAAGGTAGATCAAGCTCTTTGGGAAATACCTACGAGATATCCTAATAAAGAATAATTGCGGAGATATAAATAATTATGATTTCAACAATGAATCTTAAACTCAATAGACGTTCGGGATTTTATTTTATACGATATGCAGGTTATCACTTGAATTAGTTGCAAGACTTTGTGAAGATTTAGTGAAGATTTATGTTAGATAAGATAAAATCAAGAACTAAATTTTTGTTTATTATTAGTTTTATGAGTTGTATTTTGTATTTAATTTATTTAAAAAATTAAATTAATAGATTTTGTCATTTAAATATTGCATGATAGTACATTAAGAGCTGTGACAATCAGCTCACGCCCCGACATTTGTGCATTAGGTTGGGGTGTGACAAATTGGTATCAGAGCCGAAGGTTTAAGATAGGTCGTTAGTGGTGCTCTAGTAACAGGATTAGGAGCCCCATACGTGCTTATTTGTTTACCTGATGTGTTATATTTGATTGTTACAACTTACGTAATTGCTTGCTAGATTAAGTACATATTTAACTGTTTTAATAATGATATTCCTATTATTATATTGTTATGCACACACGCCCACAACTTCGAGGCTATGCCTCAACCTTTAAAGAAAATTTTTCATAAATATTTTAAGTTAAATTAGATTGCTTTTTATTTTTGGGAAATTCCTTAATTATTCCCTACTTTTGTTTTTACTCCTTCATCTTAAGGCTAGGTAGCATGACAAGTTCCTCTCAGCCAAAGAGGAACACAAGTGTCATATGACCGACACCTTAGGTTGTTTTTAAACCGAATTCACGGTGGTTCGTGGCTTAAATTCGGTAACCTTCCGATTATGGTTTTTACGTTATTTTAAATGGTGAGTCGGAAATCCCGACTATTCATTTATCACGTTGTTTTATGTTTTTGTTAGAGTCATCCTATGTGGTGATTCACGAGATATCCCAATTACCCAAATTTTATTTCGTTAATTCGTTATTTAGTTTGGTCGGTTAAAACGCCCTGTAACGCTCATCGGGCAGACAAACTTCATTGCATTGTTAATTCGTTAATTAGTTGGGACAATAAAATTGCCATGTAACACTCATGGGCTGTCCAACTCAGTTGCTTTTGTTCGTTAATTTTGTTGGGCCATTCAAAATGCCATGGAAAGCTCATGGGAGGCCAACACACAATTTATATTTCGTTAGTTTATTGTAAAGTTAACTTCATCAAATAAAAATCTAAATTTTAAACTGATTTACATCCTCGTGTAGTCAGCACACTTTAATCATATTGACTACATTATCTAAAAAACTATTTACGCTATATACCCCTTACCTTATAAACTTTTATCTTTATTCCTCATGATACGACACATATCCCCCATTTCTTACAAGCAAAGTTATTATAAAACAATTAAACTTGTATTATCTAAATGATTTCCTCAACTCATCATTCATCTTATAAATCTTTATTTTTGGTCCTCATAAAATGTCTCATCTAAGAAATCACTGTCGTCCTCGACATCAATTGTCTAGTTCTCATGACTAACGCGTGTATACACAATGAGCTAACTGTTGCAACTTCTAAAATATAAACTTAACTTCTAAAATATAAACTTACATTCAAAACATTAATACAACCAATTCAAACTTGTTTAATAACTTTCTTGATTGAAATTTTAATTCATTTACCCCTACTCATTCTCACAACAACGACAAAAACAAGCGCAAATATGATCATAAAAACTATGTTGTTAATCAAATCAATCATCAACCTCGACAGAATCAAAGTATCCCGAGCAAGAAACTTTCAATCGGTGTTCACTCGTATTGCCCACTAGTAACCTTCATCATTCAACTCAACCCTCATGTTGGTTTTACACCCAATGTAATAGCTTCGATCATTCTTGCATATACTTGCCCTACACCACTTAATGCACAAGCCGTCCCGCAATAGCCTACTCCTCATGCTCAACCTAATGCCCCATACTACCTGTGCTTGCTACCATTCAAAGGACCCTAATCCTCTCAAGTGATATGTACCCTCAGATTGTCCATGCCAATCAAGTTCAAACTATAATTACACTCTACTACACTTCCCACCAAGTCCAAACCTATCGATCCCACATCCTCCAAGCTTCTCCCCTCAATCAAGGCCAACCATACATGACCCAAACTTATCAAGTTCCGCACCCGCAAGCCCAAGTTTCAAGGTTCCAAGTCATGCGCAACTGAAGATTTAAACTACTAGAAGACGTTGCTGGTTGTCTTATTCTATCTCACTTGAATTTCACTTTTCTGCCTTGTATCGACTATTTAAAAAACTTTGAATTAACGTTTTTATAAATTATTGAAGTACTAACTAAGATTTTTATTATTATGCCCCTCGAGTAAAGTTTAAAATTATCGAAGGGAAGTTTTATAAAATTCCCCATTTTTAGTAACCAAACTATAAACTTTTGTCTATTTAAAGACGTCTTAGTTAAACTCATTTCCCTAAATGATTTCTATTCTTAAAAATTATTTTTTCAAACGTTTTATAAATCCACACGATGGGATGAATCATGTGGACCATCCGACGATCTAAATAATTATGGTCTGGAACATAATTATCGAAGTCCTCGCATGGAAATCATGATATAGAATCGAAAGTAACTGGGATAACGGTACAAATGTAAAAATGATAAGGACATGGTGGATACGCCGCTGGTACATCCTATATATAAGTGCCCTTATCAGATTTGCATTTGAAGCGTTGTTTTAACTATTCCACGTTCTGTGCTATGATAAACTTTTAAATTTTATTTTAAAATTTTCTTTTCCCCAAATTGTAAGGGTTTTGTTATAGTATCCTTTAATTTCGGGACGAAATTCCCTAAAGTAGGGGAGACTGTAACAACTCATATTTTAAATTAGTATTATTAATTATAACCAGACCCGCTTTTGTGGTCGGGAAATTTAAACGATAAAATATCGCGGCTTACGAGTATTCATTATTTTATTAATGTTGTTTATTATATATATTAATTAACTTGGGATTATGTCCAAATTTCATCCTAACTTATACTTTAAACCAATATGTACCCATCTCCATAGTCTAGGGACCCTTTTTGCAATTTCCGTTACTATTATTATATTATTAACACTTTAACCCATAAACCCTTACCTGGTTCGACCCAAACCCGAGACCCATTTACATAGATCGTACCTAGCACCGCAAATCTCGTCACTCTTTTGGAAATTGAATCAATGTATATGACATATATACCATATACGGCTTAAATAACAACTTAAGTATGTTATACGAATCTAAAACGTATATGCGAATTATATTAAACAAGCTGACCCTAGCCCTAAAGTAAAACACATATAAACGTTCGAAATAATGTAATTAAACTTGCAGAACCTCACCTGCATCGCCTAAAGTTACCCTATAACGAATTATATTTTCATTGATGTTTTGATGCGTGTTCTTGAGCCTCTTCTGCCGTCACCTGTCTATACAAATTAACCTTCAATTGATCATCTATTAAGGTAATTAATTCTAGGGTTTTGTTCGTTTTATTTTGCTCTACAATAGCCCTATCATGAAATGATCAATTATTAACGGGTTTAACCAATTGATCGATTTAGGGTTCTTGTGTTTTATGGGCGTCGCGTCTGTCTGTATATATATTTATCAGTTATCATGTTATAAACGATTGGCTGTATAGCTCAGTCGGCTGAGTGTTTATCTGTGTGTCTACTATACCGGCTGCCGACGCGGGTTCGATTCCCGGCAGCCGATAATTTTGGATCTTTATTTTTAAAACTTAGTTTTTTTATACACACTATTTTAATTAATCTAGTTAATATTTTAATTATTATAAATACAATAACTAATGGATGTTTTTTTATAAAACCGGCACTTTAAATACTCGTTCCCGATTTTTGGCTAAAATAATATACATGTATGTATGTATGTATGTATGTATGTATGTATATATATATATATATGTTAGTTATTAAAAATTGTTAAAGGATTATAATTTAATTAATATAAAATACATACTTCAAATTCATCTCGTTCATTTACGTATTAAAAGTATAGTTACATATATATTAAAAAGATCATAGTTTGTATTATTAGTTATACCTATTATTTACAATACCTAATTAAAAGAAATCTTTATTAATAATAAAAATATATTAAGTGTATATTTAGATTAAGAAAACAAATCTCTTTCTATAATTTATAAAATCTTTATAAGTATTTACTTAAGTATTTTTATGTAAATTATATAATTAAATCATACTAATTATGTTAAAACTTTGATAATAAAAATTGATATTAAAATTAAAGAAATAAATAACTTTCGCCAGAACTCATTAGATCATCAAATCCCGAACGTCTATCGAGTTTAACATTCATTGTTGAAATCATAATTATTTATATCTCCGCAATTATTCTTTATTAGGATATCCCGTCGGTATTTCCAAAAGAGCTTGATCTACCTTTATAGCTTAATGAATCATATCTCTTGCTTAATTACCAAGGTGAGTATTTCACTCCCCTATTTTACTTATTTTTAAACCTTTTTGGGGACATGTGCCTATCTTATATATTTAACTATTATCTAGTATTTGTGAGTGTCCCCAAAAAGGTTTAAAAATAAGTAAAATAGGGGAGTGAAATACTCACCTTGGTAATTAAGCAAGAGATATGATTCATTAAGCTATAAAGGTAGATCAAGCTCTTTGGGAAATACCGACGAGATATCCTAATAAAGAATAATTGCGGAGATATAAATAATTATGATTTCAACAATGAATCTTAAACTCGATAGACGTTCGGGATTTGATGATCTAATGGGTTCTGGCGAAAGTTATTTATTTCTTTAATTTTATTATCAAAGTTTTTTCATAATAAGTATGATTTAATTATATAATTTACATAAAAATACTTAAGTAAATACTTATAAAGATTTTATAAATTATAGAAAGAGATTTTTTTTCTTAATCTAAAAATACACTTAATATATTTTTATTATTAATAAAGATTTCTTTTAATTAGGTATTGTAAATAATAGGTATAACTAATAATACAAAGTATGATCTTTTAAATAAATATGTAACTATACTTTTAATACGTAAATGAACGAGATGAATTTGAAGTATGTATTTTATATTAATTAAATTATAATCCTTTAACAATTTTTAATAACTAATATATATACACACACACACATAAATGTATGTTGTTTTAGCCAAATATCGGGAAATGAGTAGTTAAAGTGCCGGTTTTATAAAAAAAACATCCATTAGTTAATGTATTTATAATAATTAAAATATTAATTCGATTAATTAAAATAGTGTGTATAAAAAAACTAAGTTTTAAAAATAAAGATCCAAATTATCGGCTGCCGGGAATCGCACACGCGCCGGCTGCCGGTATAGCAGACACACAGATAAACACACAGATAAACACTCAGCCGACTGAGCTATAAAGCCAATCGTTTATAACATGATAACTGATAAATATATACAGACAGACGCGACTCCCAGAAAACACAAGAACCCTATATCGATCAATTGGTTAAACCCGTCAATAATTGATCAGTTCATGATAGGGCTATTGTAGAGCAAAATAAGACGAACAAAACCCTAGAATTAATTACTTTAATAGATGATCAATTGATGGTTAATTTGTATAGACAGGTGAGGGTAGAAGAGGCTCAAGAACGCGCATCGAAACATCAATGAAAATATAATTCGTTATAGGGTAACTGTAGGCAATACAGGTGAGGTTCTGCAAGTTTAATTACATTATTTCGAACGTTTATATGTGTTTTACTTTAGGGCTAGGGTCGGCTTGTTTAATAAAATTCGCACATACGTTTTTGATTCGTATAACATAATTAAGTTGTTATTTAAGCCGTATATGGTATATATGTCATATACATTGATTCAATTTCCAAAAGAGTGATGAGATTTGCGGTGCAAGGTACGATCTGGGTAAATGGGTCGCGGGTTTGGGTCGAACCAGGTAAGGGTTTATGGGTTAAAGGGTTAATAATATAATAATAGTAACGGAAATTGCAAAAAGGGTCCCTAGACTATGGAGATGGGTACATATTGGTTAAAGTATAAATTAGGGTGAAATTTGGACATAATCCCAAGTTAATTAATATATATAATAAACAACATTATTAAAATAATGAATACTCGTAAGACGCGATATTTTATCATTTAAATTTCCCGACCACAAAAGCGGGTCGGGTTATAATTAATAATACTAACTTAAAATAGGAGTTGTTACAGTCAGCCGTCGCTACAACTTCGTCATAGTAACCTCTGACTTGGGGGGGGGGGCTAATGATGGGGGTAGCCCAAATTTGTAAGTCTCAAGCAGAAGGAAACAACTTTGCTTCAATTCTTCGGCGCTCGATCGCTTCCTCGTCCTTGATGTGGCGTGAATAGTAAAGTTGACTTACTTTATCTGCCAAAAAGGCCTGAAGGTTGGACACATGCTTGGTGAGTGTTCTTCAAGCAAAAGGAGATTAGCTATTTCACTAAAAAAGTAGGACACACGTCTCCAGCTCAGTATGTCAAAGGTAAGACATTCTTAATCAAGCGAGTGAGCTAACACACCAGCTCAACTTGACCACAACCTTCACTATATAAACTGTAGGTTCCCAGCCGGATCTACACGAGATATCGCGTACTACCAGGTGCGGAATCCCTACGTAAGACGTTACGAGTATAGAAAACAATACGAGCTAACACACGATACGATAACCAAACACACGTTGTATTCCAACCGTAAACACGTGATACTATGATTACCGGATACAAAACTCTCTGACTCGAATACACAAACTGTTAATCTGTTAACTAATCTAAGCCGTAACCTAGTTTATATAATCACGACAACTTCGCCTGACATGTTCAGGCGAAGTTGTCCCTAACTTCGCTTGACTAACAAGTTCGCCCATATAAGCGAACTTGTTAGTAACTTCGCTTACATACAAAACTCAAATCTAACTAACACGATTACAGACACTCGACACTGAACTACTGACATCATGCACCAACAGACTCCCTCTTGGCAGTAGCTTCATCTCTTTAGCTTCAAACACGTGTCTTGTAATCTTCAATCTTCTATCTTCAAGCATGCACTCCTTCTCGAACACAAACCGAGACAACTCGTTGATATTTCCTCGCTTCGTCTTTCCAAGCAGGAATATAAAATATCTTCTTGTCATTCAACACCTGCAAATCAGCTTGCGATAAGTTTACCAAATGCATCGGATCGTACACTCTAAGAAGCTCTTGTTCATCTTCGTCTTCCATCACCGCCTCAGCTGTCTCACAATCTACAAACCACCACTGCAGGTCTTTAAGCACATCCTTGGGCATTAGCTTCATCGGTACTTCTTTCAAACACCGGATCGATTTATACTTCATGACCATCCAAGGCTTTCCATCAGCTCTCAAACCTCTATCCTTGTCTTCAACAAGTTTTCCCTTTTGTGGCTTCAACAGCTCAAATTTCTTCTCTTTTATACTCTCTTTCCACACAATTTTCCCAATGACTCTAGCCATATTATCGTCACTTCTGTTTATCAATCCCAATCTGGCTAAGTCTTTCACTTCACATTCTGGCAGTGTATTCAACGATCTTAACATCCTTCTAAAGTACTGAACACCGTCATACCTTTTAATCACGAAGAGCCTCAACTGCTCATCATATATCCAGCAAATAATCCCTTTCTTCGCTTCAGCATAGCCTTTAATGTTGTAACTCTACTTAAACATTGTAGGGACCGCCGGTTTCTTTTTTTTGACAAACCACTGAGCATAGCCTTCCTTCCACCTAGGCTGCTCTTCCCATTCAGACTCATCATTCCCAATCTGTTGACTTATATCTACGTTCTCGACTTGCGGTATCTCATGCTCCACATTCTCCTCTACTATCTCTCCCTCTTCTATCTATGTATCAATCACAATCTCTTCACCAATTTTCTCTATCACATCACTCGGTAGTACATCATCATCACCAACCAAAACATCATCCATCTCCTCTACGTCCACCACCACCACATCATCACCACCAGCTGCAGATGTCGACTCCCCCTGAGTTGTGGAAGTTCCAAGAGCTTGATCAGTTCTTGGAAACTCACCACCTGCATCTTTCGATGCATTGGGATCATCATCTCTATCATTTCGTCTCTTGGTCCTCAACTCGTCGCCTTTACAGCTCGTCTCCCCCTGAGATGCCAAGAACTCTTTGAAAGCATCTATGATTTTTCCATGTTGTACCAGGAGGGACGACTGCATCTGATTCTCTGTAACTAGGCGCTGAATAGCCTGGGTCTGGATAAGATTAATCCTTGACTGCTCTGCCACGACCCGTTCCAGTGCTGCTATTCGTTCAGAGTCTGATAGGGTTGCATCGAAATCGAACCTCATATGCGATAAATCTTGAGTGTACTGAGGAGGGATTTCCGATGTCACCGGGACCTCAGAAGTAGAAATAAACGTAACCGCTGGTGGTATCGTCACCGATAGCCCTGCAGTGGCCACAACAGTCGACTCTATAAATTGTGCCACGACCTCCGTTGGAGTAACGGTCGGAGGCGGCAATGAAACGATCTCAGGAGTCGAAAGTTGGAAAGTAGTGGATGGGAGGCCAAAAGTAGACGAGGTAGCCACCACGGGAACAACCGTCGCGCTTGGCCTTGTAACCTGTAGTGATGAGGGAACCATTGTCATACCGGATAGTGCTGGTGGAGTGAAACGTACCACCCTAGAGCTCTCACCGGCTCCTGATCCTGCACCTATCCGTTCCCTTTTTGACCTCCGGATCAACTGTTGTACCTCTTCCTCATAAACAGACTCGCTATCATCATCTGTTCTCTTTCTTTTCCCATGTAGTCTTTCTCGAGTCACCATAATCCTTCTGGCCTCTGCCACTTCATCATCATAATCAGAGCCAGCCACCGTTGTAGCTGCCCTAGTAACATTCACAGTCGAAGTACGTTCAACCGGAACCTGAACGTTCTCCTCTGGATCCACCCGATCCATATCAAAGAAGCCTTGACCACCAAATTTTGCATCAAGGCCCACGTTCTCCTCCGGTGACACAACAGGAGCAGCATGTATAGCTTGAGGTGCTCCTGCCTGTTGTGGTGCCGGGTCCCTAAACTCATCCCCACGAGCAGGCACATACCCCGGGTTGATCAAGTACCCAAAAAGTGGAGTATGGCGAGGACGAAGCTCAGGTTTGCTCCTCGCACTGGAGGATCTGCATTAGGCGAAGATCCGTTTATTCACACTCTCAACATATCGGATCGGACGGCGCTGAGGAAGCGTTGGAGCAACATGATTCAAGATCATTTGTAGGAATCTTGGATACATGATGAATCGTTCACGCGCCATCGCTCTTCGTTGACGATCAATCTCGTAAAAGACCATCTGACTAAAGCTGAATCGCTTGTTGTAAGTCAGGGCAGTCATCGCTGACTGCATGGTCGCGCCCATGCCATCAGAGCCCGCCTTTCTCCTTTACATGCATACAATCATGACATGCATGAGAAAGCGCCACTGGTCAAGTAAAAAACCTTTCCTCCTCTGCGTATCCCCCAAGGGACCAGAGTATCCCATTCTCAAAAACGCTCCATCACGGAAAGGAGCTACAAGCTCTGTTGGGTCATCCCTTGTCTCGTTCCCAAATCGTAAAGCCGCCCGGATATGTTCAGAAGAGAACTGAACAATCTGATTGTTGACTGTTGCGCGCATCACCGGGGGCTCGACCCTACAATCGTATTCCACGGTCTGCCAGAAATCCTCAATATTGGGCAAGGATATTGGCAGAGTTGTAGTAACCGCGTGGAATATCCTCGAGCGTAAAAGAAATGTGATGATTTCGCGGAAATCATCAACTCCGCTCGCTTCCGGGTCTAATGTTATGTACATGTTGTGACCCGGGAAGAACTGTCTCTGGTGATCACCTCCGTCATCACCGCCTGCACCGCCTGCTCCAGCAACAGCAGCCATATCTGTAACAAACAGGTTAAGTTAGATAAACGTCAAAGCGAATCACAAGTTCGCCTGTTACCATAAGCGAAGTTGTGATTAATTCTGTATAGGCGAAGTTAAAGGTGAGGCGAAGTTGGGAAACAACTTCGCTTCAACATGAACTTCGTCTGTTAATAGTTAAGTAAAATGGTCCAGGCGAAGTTACGGATAACTTCGCCTAATCACAACATCGCCTCATAAACTGTTTCAAAATCAATAATCAGGAGAAGTTAAACCTCAGGCGAAGTTACGGATAACTTCGCCTAAACTGTAACTTCCCCGAATTTGAATCGGCAACAGTTAGGGATTTAGAACGACGTGTAGGTGATGATTTCGGAGATCGAGGACTCCGAACTACATGATTTTATGAAGTTTTAGACGTTCAAGTAGTTTACTATCACGTAAAAACAAGTTTGAAATCGGGTGTTTAAGGTTTCGAAAGACGAGGTCGATAATCGAGTCGAAACGACCGATGATCAACCTCAAAATCATTGATTATACGTTACTATAAACCCTACACACCTTTAATCACAGATTGGAATCGAAAAAAAAGAAACTCAGATGATCGATGTTATAAGTTCGCCGGTTGACAGAGAGTTAAGTTCGCTGGGTTTTTGAAATTATGATCATGTTTGACCTTTAATTTCCTTTATATAGGGTCAAAGTTAGTACAGGCGAAGTTATCGACAACTTCGCCTATTCCAGGCGAAGTTATCAACAAGTTCGCCTGTATTTACAAAACAAACCCCTATACTTTTAACAATTTTCAATAAAGTTCTAAAACATCCTTTAAAGCGTTAAATGAAACGATCAAGACCAAGTAACCAGGTATAAAATCAACCAATTACAAAAGCAACAAAAATTTGAAAAATTAAAGTACACGGGATCAAATTTCAGTCTCGACAGGGACTACCATGTTTTAGAAAAGATCCGAACAGGAATCATACCAATTTCGTGACTGTCACACAGATCCGTGTTCAACTGTATTATGACATAAAGAAACAGGTTGTAAGCAGGTAATCTACTTAAAATGGTTTTCATCGTTTCTGTGATACAAGTTAGGTTCAATTAAGCTCAAAACTTAAGTGGGCAACAACTCAGAGATTATGATGCCTCCTATCTATTCTCAAGGCGTATTTGGCTTTCCCCAAGTCACCCCAAATTGACCTCGACCCGTAGTGTCTGATTAAGTAGTGATTACTCTTCGATCTTAGACTCTGTTTCCCGTTCACCTTCTTGTGTCTTGATTGAAAATCATTATCATTATGAACTCTAGAATTTTTTTTTTTTTTTTAACTAACATGTATATACACAACTTCAAGTAGAAAATAACTGCAAGTCCCGAATCTGGATCACTGCAGCGTCTTGACACTCTATCTTCACGGGAATCAGAACACTCACGGGCTCGTGTATGACTGGGTAATCGCTTTTCTGCCTATCATTCGGAAAGATATGTATGAAGACATGCACAACTCTTAAGGAGTTTCCACACAAAATCGAGTAGATTTAGTTAGTATCACTTCTACTTTTACGCACCATAAAAAGCTACCATGACATACAATGACTGTTCTAAAGTCTTTTAGGCCTTATAACTTCACTAGTTAAGCACACAGAATCAGTATATCTATCATTTTCCAAGGTTGGATCAATTTTCTGTTAATCATAGTAAAGGTACTTCTTACGAAGTAGTAGACTTGAAAAATAATTTCATTTCCCGTAAAGAAAAAATTTTTAACATCAATCGCCCCGACCAAATCAAAGTCTTCAGGTGAACGGCTATCCCGAAGATCCAATGGATCAGCTGGACCGACCACATACTAGTATGTGTCCTTCTAACTAAGTATGATCGACAAATTTTCAGCGAAAGAATGAAAAACTCATCATAAACCGCCCCGGTCACTTTCAGTCATCTGGTTAATGGCTATCCTCATATTCTACAGGTAGAAATGAGGACCAAACATATCCGAAGACATGTCCTTCAAACTGAGGCAACCGACATAATTCTAAGCGATAGTGACGTTTTTTTTTAAACACAAACATATGACATGGTTACTCGGGATTGATCATCCCATTCAGCTCAACAAGGTTTTGAAATCTAGTTTTGTCAAACGCTTTCGTGAACAAGTCAGCGAAATTATCTAACGTGTCAACCTTTTCGAACTCAATCAGCTTCTTCTCAGCACAATCCCGTATAAAATGATGACGTATGTCAATATGTTTAGTTTTACTGTGCTTCACGGGATTGTTAGTTACTGAGATAGCAGCAGTGTTATCAATGCAAATAGGAGTAAGTGAGAAATTCAGACCATAATCGCGCAACTGTTGTTGAATCCAAAGAACCTGCGAGCAGCAGTTGGATGCTGCCATGTATTCTGCTTCACAGGTTGAAATTGCGACTGAGGTCTGCTTCTTGCATTGCCACGACACTAGTCTGCCACCAAGAAACTGACATCCACCAGTTGTAGACTTTCGACTCTGATTGCACCCTCCATAATCAGAATCTGTGTAAGCGACTAGCTCCAAGTCTCCTCCTCTCGAGTACCACAACCTTAGCTTCGGCTTCCCTTTAAGATACCACAGTATCCTCTTCGCACCCTTCAAATGAGATTCTTTTGGGTTTGCCTGAAAGCGTGCACAAAGACAAACAGCAAACATTATATCAGGCCTAGAAGCAGTTAAGTACATTAAAGAACCTATAATAGCCCGATATTGGGTTGGGTCCACGTCTGCATCGTTATCTGAATCAGCACCCAATTTGTGATTGACGCCGACCGGAGTATCATATGGAGTGCTGTCCTCCATCTTGAAGCGTTTGAGAACATCATGGACATACTTCGTCTGATGAATGAACATCCCGTCTTTCCTCTGATCAACCTGCAATCGTAAAAAGAAATTTAGTTCACCCATAGCACTCATTTCAAATCTCTTCTTCATGACGGCCTCAAACTCCTGACACATGGAGACTTTTGATGCAGCAAAGATAATGTCATCCACGTAGACTTGCACCAGCAGAAAATCGCTACCCTTTCTCTTGAAGAACAATGTGCTATCAATTTTACCTCTTTCAAACTCATTCTCAAGCAAGTAATCTGATAAGGTTGAATACCAGGCACGAGATGCCTGATGTAGTCCATACAGCGCTTTACTTAGCTTGTACACGTGATCGGGAAAGTCGGGGTCAGGAAAACCCGGAGGTTGCTCAACATACACAACCTCATCGACTTTATCGTTTAGAAACGCACTCTTCACATCCAACTGAAAGACCTTCATCTCCTTATGAGCAGCAAATGCCAAAAACAGCCGAATGGCTTCCAATCTTGCTACCGGAGCAAACACCTCATTGTAATCAATCCCCTCTTGTTGATTAAAGCCTTTAACAACCAGCCTCGCCTTGTTCCTGATAACAATCCCTTTCTCATCTCTCTTACATTTGAAGACCCATTTCGTGCCAATTGCATGCACATTTCTTGGTTTTGCAACCAAGTTCCATACTTCCATTTTCTTAAACTGAGCTAACACTTCTTGCATGGCTTCGACCCACGAGCTGTCCTTAAGAGCCATTTGATAGTTCTTTGGTTCAATCTGGCTGATAAAGCAGGTGTACAAGCACTCGTTGATTATGCCTGATTCTTTAATGCTTGTGCAAACACAGGTGTGCTCGTTCAAGCTTTGTCTTGTTTGTACACCGGCGGACATATCACCTATCACATTCTCCAAAGGATGATCTTTGTGAATTCTCGTAGTCGGAACCGAACTGACATTCAGATTATCTTCCAAGTTCGAAGATATCTCATCAATGGGTGATTGATGTTGAGAGTGAAACGGATTGATGAATTCCTCTTCAGTAGAGGCAGCAGGGGTATTGATAGCATTTGACGAGGAAGGCTGACATCCATCATACTGTGGTCGTTGCACCAAAGTGTCTTCCTCATCGCATATCATCTTCGTAGCAATTCTTTCCTAAACTTCTGCAAAATCCAGAAAAGGTATGTTAAAAGATTTAAAAAGTTTATCATAGTCGAAAACCCCAGCGGGTCCCGAGCTTTGTTTTGGTGATTTGTAACTTGTGATATCAGTGTTACACACCACCTCAACCTTGCTGTTCGATGTATTAAAGACCCGTCTGTTGGGAGTCCCAACGACGTATCCGACTAAGATTCCTTCGTCGGCAACTTCACCAAATTTAGAATTGGTCTTTAATATCGAACATGGGGACCCGAATGGTTCAAGACCACTCAAGTTGGGCTTTCTCCCATGCATAAGTTCATAACAGGTTTTATTTAATCTTTTAACAGTTAACACTCTATTAAGGATATAACAGGCTGTAGCAACAGCTTCAGCCCAGAACACCACGGGAAGTTTCGAATCAGCCAGCATGGTTCTGGCTCCTTCAATTAAAGTTCTGTTCTTCCTCTCAGCCACTCCATTTTGTTGCGGAGTATACGGTGCGCTGTATTGATGTTCTATCCCCTTCTGTAAGCAGAAGATCTCCATCTCATAGTTCTTGAACTCAGTTCCATTGTCACTCCTGATGAATTTAACCCGTTTCCCCATGATATTCTCAACCTTGGTAATCAAATGCTTTACCATCTGCACTGTTTCATCCTTTGACTTCAGGAAATACACCCAGGAATATCGTGAGTAATCATCAGTGATCACCAAGTAATACGATGTTCCTCCTAGACTTCTTACATTCACGGGACCGAAGAGATCCATGTGAAGTAATTCTAGGGTACTGACAATTGAATTGACCTTCTTGGTGTGATGGGATTTCTTGTGTTGCTTTCCCTTTTTGCATGATAAACATTTGTCTTCAAAGTTGAAATTCTTCAAGGGAACACCCAGCACAAGCCCATTTTTGACAAGGTAGTTCATTTTCCGAAGATGAATGTGCCCCATTCTCCTTTGCCACAACTCGGACTCCGATTCAGTCGCTTTTGACAGAAGACACGATTCTTCTGTGGCCATCTCAGTCGATCTCATATCCATGATATATGTATTCTTCACTCTTGGAGCCTTCATAACAATCCAATCCTCTGGTATCTTAAAACCAGGATGCAACACAATCGCTTCATTCTTTGTAAAATGTACGGTGTAGTCTTTGTCACAAATCTGCGAAACACTCAGCAGATTGTGCTTCAGTTCTTCAACAAAGTTTACTTTCTCCAAAGTCATCTTTCCATTAGACACCGTCCCTATTCCTGTAATCCTTCCACCGCTCTCTCCTGCGAAACTCACCCTTCCTCCTTGAACAGGTTTCAAGTCGTGTAACAATTTCTTGTTACCCGTCATGTGCCGGGAACAGCCGCTATCCACAACCCATTGATTGTTGGTAGCCCTGTTCAACTGTTCCTGCACGATTAAAGCAGATGATTAAAATCTTGGGACCCAAGACCGATTGGTCTTGGGTCGATACATTCCGTACCTTGGCTGTCCAAAGTTAGTATTATAATGATTTCTATGAGTCCTAACAGGATACCTTCTTGTGGATTGTCTATGAGGCCATCCAAACCGTCTTGAATTAAATGAATTATTAGTTATGGTTTTGTTGTTAGCAGTGTAAAACTGAGATCCTTTTCTTTGAAAACCTGAATTAGACCAATTTCTGAATTTTGATGGGTTTTCAGTTTTAACATTATCGTTAGTTCTATTCTCAGTTCTCGAAGGCCTCACACCTCTGAATCTCTGCTTCAGAGGGCAATCAGCAACAAGATGTCCTTGTTGATTACATCTAAAACAACAAATGTTTTCAACTTTCTTATCAAAAGTTGTCTTAGATGTTGAGGCTGTATTACTGCCCGTTTGTCTCACATATGGTGGGACATACGGGTTTAGTGGAGACTTCTTTTCAGGTGTTTTATTTTTTTCTCCACTTTTTGGTAACACTTCCTCTTGTTTTGTCTCACACGACTCAGAGGACTTGTCTGAGTTAGATGAGACAGGACTCGGAGCAGAAATCTTAATACTTGCAACAGGCTTACTCACTTCTGGTTCTTTAGTAGTAACTTGAACTGGAACTGTCTGACCATAGTCAACATCAACAGATTTCTGATTACTAGGGTTATAAGTGTAATTATGATTGAAAGGTGGTGGGACTTCATGATAACTGTAGGTTCCCTGGACGGATCACACGAGGTATCCCGATATACACAGGTGCGGAATCCCTGTGTAGATCGTTACGGACGTAGAATACAAGCTCACAAACACACGAACACGATACGAACAAGCACACGTTATATTAATAACTCGAACCGTGATACTTACAGACTCTCGACCTCACGTCACTTGACTCACTGAATTACACGTGAATTAACCAACTCGATCAACTCCGTAAACAGTAACTGTAAACTATATAAATACACGACAACTTCGCCTCAGGCGAAGTTGTCCATAACTTCGCTCGTTCAACAAGTTCGCCTAGGCGAACTTGTCAACAACTTCGCTTGGTTAACAAGTTCGCCTAAGCGAACTTGTCAACAACTTCGCTTTAACAAACAATATTACAGACTCGATTACAGACATTAGACATATGAACTACTGACATCTATGCACCAACAGACTCCCCCTTGGCAGTAGCTTCATATCTTGATCTTTCAGCTCTTGTCTCGTAATCCTGTATCTTCAAGCGTGCACTCCTTCTCTAACACACACCGTGACTACTCGCTGATATTTCCTTGCTTCATCCTTCCAAGCAGAAATATAGAATATCTTCTTTTCATTCAACACTTGCAGATCAGCTTTCGATAAGTTAACAAGATGCATTGGATCATACACCCTCAGCACTTCTTGTTCATCTTCGTCTTCCATCACGGCTTCAGCAGTCTGGCAATCAACGTACCACCATTTAAGATTCTTCAACACATCTTGAGGCATAGTCTTCATTGGAACCTCCTTGATGCATCGGATCGGTTTGTACTTCATCACCATCCATGGCTTGCCATCTGCTCTCATTCCCCTTTCTGTATCCTCCACGAGCTTTCCCTTCTGTGGCTTTAATAGTTCAAACTTCTTCTCTTTTACGCTTTCTTTCCACACGATCTTCCCAATCACTCTTGCCATGTTGTCGTCACTTCTATTTATCAGGCCCAACCTGGCCAAATCCTTCACCTCACATTCCGGCAACGTATTGAGAGATCTCAACATTCTTTTGAAGTATTGAATACCATCATAACGCTTCACCACAAACAACTTTATCTGTTCATCATATATCCAACAGATAATTCCCTTCTTCGACTCAGCATTGCCTTTGATGTTATAACTCTTCTTGAACATGGCTGGAACAGCAGGCTTCTTGGTCTTAATAAACCAATGAGCACAGCCTTCCTTCCACCTAGGCTGCTCCTCCCACTCAGTCTCATCCATCTCAGTACTCATGTCGGCTTTCTCAACATCAGGGATCTCGTGTTCAACGTCTTCTTATACTATCTCTCCCTCTTCAATCTCAATCTGCTCACCGATCTTCTTAATCACATCACTCGGCAGCACATCTTCATCAAATAACACCACATCACTGAACATATCATCGTCCAGTTCCTTCAACGCATCAATCACGTCATCCTCCACCAACACCACATCATCACCACCAGCTGCGTCGGTAGACTCCCCCTCAGCTGTGGAAGTACCAAGAGCTTCAGAAGTTCTTGGCAGCTCACCACCTGCATCTTTCGATGCATTGGGATCATCGTCTCGGTCATTTCTTCTTTTAGTCTTGAGCTCGTCGCCCTTACAACTCATCTCCCCATGAGATGCCAAGAACTCCTTCAAGGCATCTATAACTTTCCCATGCTTAACCAGGAGGGATGCCTGTAGTTGATTTGCTTCCACTAGGCTTTGAATAGTCTTAGATTGCTCTGCCACGATCCGCTCTAGTGAAACTATTCTCTCTGAGTCTGAAGTAGGCGTAGGCGAGACATCAGAAGCAGGCGTAACCGCAGGTGGTACCATACCTGATAACCCTGCAGCAGTAACGACCGTTGACTCTACAAATCGTGCAGCTACCACCGACTGAGTAAGCGTTGGAGGTGGTAGAGACACGATCTCCGGAGTCGACGTCTGGATAGCAGTGATGGATGGAATGCCAACAGCTGATGTAGCCACCACGGGAACATCCGCAGCGCTTGTACTTGTAACCTGTACAGAAGAAGGAACAATAGACATACCAGACAGTGCGGCCGGAGCAAAACGTACTATCCTTGAAGTCTCTCCAGTTCCCATGCCAACACCTGTCCTTTCCCTTCTTGATCTTCTTATCAGCTTATGTATGTCTTCTTCCTCTTCCGACTCATCATCATCCTCCGTTCTCTTCCTCTTCCCAAAAGTTCTCTCTCGAGACACCATCAACCGTCTCCCCTCATCCATGATCTCATCCAAATATGAGTCAGCCGTCGAAGTTGCTGCTCTAGTAACACTTACACCCGAACCCTGTGCAGCCGAGACCTGCACCTCTTCAACTTGATCCATATCAAAGTAGCCTTGACCTCCAAAAACAGCGTCAAGATCTATATCCTCTGCAGCCGAAACAACAGGCACAGCAGGAGCAGGAACAGCTTGAGTTGCTCTTGCCTGTCGCGGTTGAGGATCTCTGAACTCGTCCCCACCAGCAGGAACATACTCTGGGTTAATTAAAAACCCAAACAGTGGAGTATGCCTGGGACGACGTTCAGGGTTGCTCCTCGCACTCGAAGTGCGGCATTGAGCAAAGATACGTTTGCTCACCGATTCCACGTATCTGATCGGGCGTCTCTGAGGTAGACTCGGAGCCACATGGTTCAATATCATCTGGATAAAACGTGGGTACATAATGAACCGCTCCCGAGACATCGCCCTTCTTTGTCTATCAATCTCGTAGAAGACCATTTGACTGAAGCTATAACGTTTGTTATAGGTCAGTGCAGTCATTGCAGACTGCATGGTCGCACCCATACCATCCGTGCCCGCTTTCCTCCCCGACATGCAAACTATCATAACGTGCATGAGGAAGCGCCACTGATCTAGAAGGAAACCCTTCCTCCTTTGGGTATCACCTAATGGACCAGAGTAGCCCATTCGGAGAAACGCTCCATCACGAAACGGAGCTACGAACTCAGTTGGGTCGTCCCTCGTCTCTTCTCCAAACCATAATGCCACCCGTATCTGTTCAGAATTGAACTGAACTTGTTGATTGTTCACAGTCGCTCTCATGACCGGGGGCTCAACACGACAGTCGTATTCGACCGTCTTCCAGAAGTCTTCGATATTTGGTAGAGATATCGGCAGAGTGTTTGTGATGGCATGAAAAATCCTCGAGCGTAGGAGGAAAGTTATGATCTCGCGGTAATCGTCTACGCCGCTCGCCTCCGGGTCAAGTGTAATGTACATATTGTGACCCGGAAAAAATTGACGTTGGTTATCACCATCGTCTCCTCCTGCACCTCCAGCACCAGCTACCGCAGCCATATCTGCAACAAACTAACCAAGTTAGATAAACGTTAACGACTAACACAGGTTCGCTGGTTACCATGAGCGAAGTTGTGATAAACTCTGTATAGGCGAAGTTAAAGTTGAGGCGAAGTTGGGAACAACTTCGCTTTAGCTTTAAGTTCGTCTAATTAATATTAAGTAAAAATGATCTTAGGCGAAGTTAATGTTAACTTCGCCTCATCACAACATCGCCTCAGGCGAATTTAAGTTTCCGGCGAAGTTACGAATAACTTCGCCTCAGGCGAACTTAAGCTTCAGGCGAAGTTACGGATAACTTCGCCTAAACCCTAACTTCGCCTGAATCTGAATCGGCGACAGTGAGGATTATGGAACAACGTGCAGTTGATGTTTTCGGCTAGTTTAGACGATTAAATACTGTTAAACACAAGTTTTAAGGACATGTTGACGATCAGTATGTTTATTAACACGTAACAACAAGTTTTGAAAATCGGTTGAATGTCCGACGATTCGAGGTTAATAACCGGGTCGAAACGACCCTTGATTAGCATGAAAGAACTTGTAATATATGATTAAACGACATCTCGAACCTTTGAATCTGAGTGGAATCTGGGAAAAAAGAACAAGGATACGGAATAAACGATAAGTTCGCTGGAAAATCGCTAAGTTCGCTGTGAAAATCGGTGGTTATATGTTCGCTGAATAATGAACAGTTTGACTCTAAGTATTCCTTATATAGGGGCGAAGTTATACAGGCGAAGTTACGGATAACTTCGCCTAGGCGAAGTTATTCACAACTTCGCCTGTTTAACAACATCGCCTATATTTACAAAATCAACCTTATAATTTGAACATTTTTCAATTAACTTTTTAAAACTTCCCTTTAAGGAATAAATGACATGATCAATTCTAAGTAACCAGTTAAAAAATCATAAACTATCTAAGTAAAAAAACTTAAAAAATTTAAAGTATAAGGGATCAAATTTCAGTCTCGATAGGGACTGCTACGTTTTAGAAAAGATCTGAACAGGAATCATACTAACTACATGACTGTCACATAGATCCGTGTTTAGCTGTATTATGACATATATAGACAGGTTGTAAGCAGGTATAACTTAAGATGGTTTTCATCGTTTCTGTGATACGAGTTATATTCAATTAAGCCTCAAAATTTAAGTGGGCAACAACTCAGAAATATTGATGCCTCCTATCTATCCTCAAAGCGTATTTGGCTTTCCCCAAGTCACCCCGAATTGACTTTGACCCATAGTGTCTGATTAAGTTGTAAGTACTCTTCATCTGTTTCCCGTTCTTCTTCTTACTCTAAGATTGCGAAGTCTTGATTTTATCATCACTAATATATTTCAATAACTCCAAATATTTTTTTTTTTTTTTTTTTTAAAATAAACATAGACTTCAAAGTAGAAATTAACTGCAAGTCCCGAATCTGGATCACTGCAGTATCTTGAGACGCTATCTTCACGGGAATCAGAACACACATGGGCTCGTGTATGACCGGGTAATCGCTTTTCTGCCTATCATTCGGAAAGATATATATGAAGACATGCAAAACTCTTAAGGAGTTTCCACATAAAATCAAGTAGATTTAGTTTGTATCACGTCTACTTTTACGCACCATAAAAAGTTACCATGACATACAATGATTGTCCTAAAGCCTTTTAAGCCTAATAACTTCACTAGTTAAGCACACAGAATTAGTATATCTATCATTTTCCAAGGTTGGATCAATTTTCTGTTAAACATAGCTAACGAACTTCTTACGAAGTAACAGACTTGAAAGATAATTTCATTTCCCTTTTCTTTCAAAATTTAAATATTATTCGCCCCGACCAAAACAAAATCTTCAGGTAAACGGTTATCCCGAAGATCCAATGGATCAGCTGGACCGACCACATACTAGTATGTGTCCTTCTAACTAATTATGATCGACCAATTTTAAGCGAAAGAACGAAAAACTCATCATAAACCGCCCCGGTCACTATCAGTAATCTGGTTAATGGCTATCCTCAAAATCTACAAGTAGAAAATGAGGACCAAAACATATCCGAAGACAAGTCCTTCAAACTGATGTAACCGACATATTTTTAAGCGATTAGTGACGTTTTTTTTTTTTTTTTTTAAATATTACAAGAAAAGCATGGTTACTCGGGATTGATCATCCCATTCAGTTCAATAAGGTTTTGAAATCTGGATTTGTCAAACGCTTTAGTGTATAAATCAGCGAAATTATCAAGCGTATCCACCTGTTCAAGAATTATCAGTTTCTTCTCAGCACAATCCCGTATGAAATGATGACGTATGTCAATGTGTTTAGTTTTACTATGTTTCACGGGATTGTTAGTTACTGAGATAGCAGCTGTGTTATCAATGCAAATAGGAGTAAGTAAGAAATTCAGACCATAGTCGCGCAACTGTTGTTGAATCCAAAGAACCTGCGAGCAGCAGTTGGATGCTGCCATGTATTCTGCCTCACAGGTTGAAATTGCGACTGAAGTCTGCTTCTTGCATTGCCACGACACCAATCTGCCACCAAGAAACTGACATCCTCCAGTTGTTGACTTCCGACTCTGATTGCACCCTCCATAATCAGAATCTGTGTAAGCGACCAGCTCCAAGTCTCCTCCTCTCGGGTACCACAACCCCAGCTTCGGCTTGCCCTTGAGATACCGCAGTATCCTCTTTGCACCTTTCAAATGAGATTCTTTTGGATTTGCCTGAAAACGTGCACAAAGACAAACAGCAAACATTATATCAGGCCTAGATGCAGTTAAGTACATTAAAGAACCTATTATTGCCTGATATTGAGTTGGGTCCACATCTGCATCACCGTCTACTTCAGCACCCAATTTGTGATTGACGCAGATTGGAGTGTCATATGGAGAACTGTCCTCCATCTTGAAGCGCTTGAGCACATCATGAACATACTTCGTCTGATGAATGAACATCCCGTCCTTCTTCTGATCAACCTGCAATCCTAGAAAGAAAGTTAGTTCACCCATAGCACTCATTTCAAACCTTTTCTTCATGACGGCTTCAAACTCCTGACACATGGAGACTTTTGACGCAGCAAATATAATGTCATCCACGTAGACTTATACCAGCAGGAAGTCGCTTCCATCTCTTTTAAAGAACAACGTGCTATCAATTTTCCCTCTTTCAAAACCATTCTCGAGCAAGTAATCCGATAAAGTTGCATACCAGGCAAGAGGTGCCTGATGTAATCCATACAACGCCTTGCTCAACCTGTACACGTGATCTGGAAAGTCTGGGTCTGGAAAACCCGGAGGTTGCTCAACATACACAACCTCATCAACTTTCCCATTTAAAAACGCACTCTTCACATCTAGCTGAAACACCTTCATCTTTTCATAAGCAGCAAACGCCAAAAACAATCTTATGGCTTCCAACCTGGCGACAGGAGCGAATACTTCGTTATAATCAATCCCCTCTTGTTGATTAAAACCTTTAACGACTAGCCTCGCCTTGTTTCTTATAATAATTCCCTTATCATCTCTCTTGCACTTGAACACCCATTTTGTGCCTATCGCATGTACATTCTTTGGTTTCTCAACCAAAGTCCAAACTTCCATCTTCTCGAATTGAGCCAACTCTTCTTGCATGGCTTCGACCCACGAGCTGTCCTTTAAAGCCATTTGATAATTCTTCGGTTCAATCTGGCTTATAAAGCAGGTGTACAGGCATTCATTGATTATTCCTGTCTCCTTAATGCTTGTATAAACACAGGTGTGTTCATTCAAGCTACTTCTTGTTTGTACACCTGAGGACACATCACCAATCACATTATCCAAAGGGTGATCTTTATAAATTCTCGTGGTCGGAACAGAACCGACATGCAAATTATCTTCCAAATTAGAAGAGATCTCATCAATGGTTGTTTCATGCTGAGAGTGAAAAGGATTGATAAATTCTTCTTCAGCAGAGGCAGCAGGGGTACCGATAGTGTTTGATGAGGAAGGTTGACATTTATCAATCAGCTGTCTTTGCAATAGATTTTCTTCCTCATCAAGTATCATCTTTGTCGCAGCTCTTTCTTCTTCTTCAGAAATCTCCAAATCCGGTATGTTAAACGACTTAAAAAGCTTAACACAGTCGAAAAGCTCAGCAGGTCCATTGCTAGGTTTTGGCGGTTGGTAACTTGTGATGTCGGTGTTACACACCACCTCCACCTTGCAGGTCGAAGTATTGAAGACACGTCTGTTGGGTGTACCAACAACATAACCGACTAAGATTCCTTCATCGGCTACTTCGCCAAATTTAGAGTTTGTCTTCAAGATCGAACAAGGGGACCCGAATGGTTCAAGACCACTCAAGTTGGGCTTCCTTCCATGCATAAGCTCGTAACATGTTTTACCAAGTCTCTTAACAGTTAACACTCTATTCAGAACATAGCAGGCTGTAGCAACCGCTTCAGCCCAGAACATCACAGGAAGCTTCGAATCTGCCAGCATAGTTCTGGCTCCTTCAATTAAAGTTCGGTTCTTCCTTTCAGCCACTCCATTTTGTTGCGGAGTATACGGAGCGCTGTATTGGTGTTCAATTCCTTTCTGAAGACAGAAGATTTCCATTTCAAAATTCTTGAACTCCGTTCCATTGTCACTCCTGATGAACTTAACTGTTTTACTCATGACGTTCTCAACTTTGGTAATCAAATTCTTCACCATTTGAGCCGTCTCATCTTTCGATTTCAGAAAATATACCCACGAATATCGCGAGTAGTCATCAGTGATCACCAAGCAGTAAGAAGTACCTCCTAGACTTTTTACATTCACGGGACCGAATAGATCCATGTGAAGCAGTTCTAGAGTACTGGCAATTGAGTTGACCTTCTTGGTGAGATGGGATTTCTTGTGTTGCTTTCCCTTTTTGCATGCAATACATTTGTCTTCAAAGTTAAAACTTTTCAAGGGAACGCCCATCACAAGTCCATTCCTGACAATGTGGTTCATCTTCTGAAGATGAATGTGCCCCATCCTCCTGTGCCATAGTTCGGATTCCGATTCGCTTGCTTTCGTCATTAAACATGATTCTCCCGTGGCCATTTCAGTAGACCTCATATCCATCACATAAGTATTTGTATCACGTGGAGCTTTCGTCACTATCCACTCGTCTGGTATCTGAAAACCAGGCTTCAACACGATCGCCTCATTCTTCGTGAAATGAACAGTGTACTCCTTATCACAAATCTGCGAGACACTCAGCAAATTGTGCTTCAACTCTTCTACAAAGTTCACATTCTCAAGAGTTATTTTCCCATTAGACACCGTTCCTTTTCCAGTAATTCTTCCACCACTTTCACCTGCAAAACTAACTCTCGCTCCTTGAACAGGTTTTAAGTCGTCCATCAAGTATTTGTTACCCGTCATGTGCCGGGAACAGCCGCTATCTACAATCCAAAGACTGTGGGCAGCCCTGTTCAACTGTTCCTGCACAATAAAGCAAAGGATTAGAATCTAGGGACCCAAGACCAGTTGGTCTTGGATCTATACATCCCGTACTTCTGCTTTCCAAAGTTAGCCTCTGGATAATTCCTGTCAGTCCTGTTAGGAAATCTCCTTGGAAATTGAGTGTGAGACCTTCCAAACCTATGTATATTGAAAGTATTATATCTCGAGGTTTGGTTATTAGCATTGTTAAACTGAGGTTTGTTTCTGTGAAAACCTGAATTAGTTACATTTCGGAACTTTGAAGGGTTTTCATTTTTAGCAGTATTAAAATTACCATTAGGCTTATGCTCAGTTTTAATAGGCCTCACACCTCTGAATTTCGGCGTCAGATGGCAATCTGCAACAAGATGTCCTAACTTATTACACCTAAAACAACACCTATGCTCCATTTTCTTTTCAAAGGTTGTTTTGGATGTTGAGGCTATGTTACCGGCCGTTCGTCTCACATAAGGTGGGACGTACGGGTTGAGTGGAGTACTCTTTTTATAAGTTTTATCTTTTTCTCCACCAGTGGGTAACACTACCTTCTCTTCTGTCTTACCCGATTCGGACAACGTATCCGAATCTGATGAGATTGGACTCGTAACCGAAATTTTCACACTTGAAACAGGCGAACTCGTTTCGCCACTACTAACACTTGGTTCTTTACTCGTAACCTTGATTGGAACTGTCTAAGGAACTTCAAAATCAACAGATTTCTGAACACTAGGGTTAAAAGTGTAATTGTGGTTATAAGGTGGTGGAACATCGTGATAACCAATTCCTCCCCTTTTTGTAGAGGTACCTTGATCACTAACAAGGTGATCAAGAATAGCTAAGGAATTTCGGAACTGCTCAAGTTTTCGGTTCAGTTCCACCACTTTCACCTGGTGGTCAGCAATCTGCTTTTCTCGTTCAGCAATCAGTTTAGTCTTTTCTTCTAAAACCTCATAACTTAGATCAATTACTTCAATTTTTTCAGCAAGTTTTGTTTTTAAGCTTTTAACATCTTTTTCACACGCTTTTATTTTAACTTTGTAACTGTTTTCTCTTGCTTTCATAAAGTGATGATCTTCTTTAAAAGTTTTAAATTCAGCATCTAAACGAACATACTGATCAGTTATGGTAGCAATTTGCTCAGACAAATTCTCACATTTAGTACAAATAGATTTAGAACTTACCTCGGAGAGTTGATCCTTGTTATCTGTCATGAAAGCTTTTTCCTTACCAGTAGCTTTCTCTTCTCCGGCAGTCTTCTCACGTTCTTCATTCTCAACCTTAGCCATATTTGCCTGTTCATTAGTTTCATTCGAATGCAGGTTACAGTTGTATTCACTTGCTTCTCTGGACATCATGGCATTGATTTCCTTATTATTCCCAGTGTGCTGTGCAGGCCGGCCATGACCACGTTCAACTCGCTCGTTTCTGCACTCTTTGGCAAAGTGCCCGTTTTGTTGACAGTTATAGCACCTCACCTTAGACTTGTCGAACCCTGGCCTGCCACCAACAAACTTTCTCCCCGTCTTTCTTATAAACTTCTTCACTCTCCTCACTATCATGGCCATCTGCCATTGTAAATCCATTTCCTCCAGATCATCAGTATCGATCTGGTCATAGTCTTCATCCAGCATCGCTGGATCAACAACCTTTCCTTGAATATAGTTTTCATATGAAGCAATAAACGAAGCATAGAGGCCAAACTGCTCTTCAGCAGATTTGACGCTCATTGGCATCTTAGAGTAATTATTGCTTGAGGAACTTGAAGATCCACTAATCTTGCTTGCTGTCTGTTGAGTACCACTTGATCCACCCGCAACAAAGCAAACATCCCCATTTGAGTTTACTGACACTTGCCCCACTTGTGAAGAATTGGCACCCGACTCACCCTTCGAGTAGTAGGCGGCAGAATCAGTCTTTGAACTTGAATTGGAGTTTACTTTAGCACCGTACATGCCTGGATCTTGAACCTGATCCATAGATGTTTCTTTTCTTACCATATTAAGCTCAAAAGTTCTGAGCTTGTTGACAGTGTTTTCCAGATCATAAGTAGGAAAGTCCTTGTCTTCCCTCATCAGTACAGTATACATCTCCCATTTTGGTGGGAGAGCATCGAGAAGTTTTTCCACAATCTCTTCTTCTCGGTATGAAATGGAGTAGTTACTAAATTCAGTCATTAGATGATAATATCGAGTGATAATGTCATCCAGAGATTCGTTCTTAAGTACTTAAAGACTGAAAATTGAGTTTTGAGCAACTTTATCTTTGAAGCCCGAATACCTACATTTCCTTCAAATCTGCTCTCAAGGGCTTCCCAAAGCTCTCTAGCTGATGTATACTTTCTGAACGTATGGAGGATATCCTGTGGAAGAGCCATTGTGATTGCAGCATGAGCCTTGCTCTCGGCTTCATACATCTTTTTCTCCTCCTCTTCCATTTTACTGTATTTCTTGATTTGGTCTCGACCCTCATACTCCATGATTGGTGGAATATATCCATCTTGGATGCATACCCACATTTTCGCATCCTGGTACTTAACGTATTGTATGAACCGATCCTTCCACGCGACAAAATCGGTTCCCTTCAGCAATCTTGGGGCCTTTGTAGCTGACCCCGCTTCAACTTCCATCTTTACAAGCTCCGAAATGTTGATCGACGACATCCTTCTTGAAGACTAAGAAACCCGAAAAATTCTGAAAAGGCGAAGTTAACAATTTCCTCTGAACAGTACTGTGGGCGAAGTTAAGGATAACTTCGCTTAAGTAGTAACTTCGCTGGATCCTTCTTAAATTCGCGTGACTGGGCGAAGTTGTGAATAACTTCGCCTAGGGTAAGCGAACTTAGAAAGTAGGCGAACTTGAAGAAAACTTCGCTGAGCTAGGCAAACTTGAGGATAACTTCGCTGAGTTAGGCGAAGTTGAGGATGTAGGCGAAGTTGTAATTAACTTCGCTTCTCCTTATATCTTCGCTGAAACCCTACGTATCCTGACGGCAACTTCGCCTGATGAACAGCAACTTCGCCTGACGAACTTAAACTTTCTGCAGATCTGAAAACCGGATTTTAACGACGTTTTTGACGGTTTAAAGGCTTAAACACACTGGTAGGAGGCTAGAATGAGCAAAAAACACCACAAACTCGTCCCGTGAATACCCGAAATGGAACGAATTCTACACCCGCGTGAATATCCCGAACCACACAATCGAGCAAATGCTCTGATACCAATTGTAGGTTCCCTGGACGGATCACACGAGATATCCCGATATACACAGGTGCGGAATCCCTGTGTAGATCGTTACGGACGTAGAATACAAGCTCACAAACACACGAACACGATACGAACAAGCACACGTTATATTAATAACTCGAACCGTGATACTTACAGACTCTCGACCTCACGTCACTTGACTCACTGAATTACACGTGAATTAACCAACTCGATCAACTCCGTAAACAGTAACTGTAAACTATATAAATACACGACAACTTCGCCTCAGGCGAAGTTGTCCATAACTTCGCTCGTTCAACAAGTTCGCCTAGGCGAACTTGTCAACAACTTCGCTTGGTTAACAAGTTCGCCTAAGCGAACTTGTCAACAACTTCGCTTTAACAAACAATATTACAGACTCGATTACAGACATTAGACATATGAACTACTGACATCTATGCACCAACAAAAACCAATTCCTCCCCTTTTTGGGGAACCTTGATCACTAACGAGGTGATCAAGTATAGCGGAGGAATTTCTGAATTGCTCCAGTTTCCTGTTAAGTTCCACCACTTTTACCTGGTGATCAGCTATCTGTTTTTCCCTTTCAGCTATTAGTTTGGTTTTCTCTTCTAGAACCTCATAGCTAAGATCAATCACTTTAATTTTTTCAGCAAGCTTTGCTTTAAGACTTTTAATATCTGTTTCACTAGCTTTAATTTTTACTTTGTAACTATTTTCTCTAGCTTTAGTGAAATGATGATCTTCTTTTAAAGTTTTATATTGCGCATCCAAACTAACAAACTTATCAGTTATAGTTGTCAGTTGTTCAGACAGATGTTCACAGTTAGTACAAGGGAGTTCGGTACTTACCTCGGAGAGCTGGTCTACTACATCTGCCATGTACGCTTCATTTTCGCCAGTTCCCTTCTCACTATCTGCATTTTCGATGTTTGCCAAGTTGGCCTGTTCAAATACTTCTTCAACATGCAGATTCCAGTTGTACTCCTCGTTCTGTCTGGAAATCATGGCTCTATAGTCATTACCACTACCACTTTGCTGTGTAGATCTGTTCTGACTGCGTTCTACACGTTCATTTTTGCACTCTTTTGCAAAGTGGCCATTCTGCTGACAGTTGTAGCAGCGAACCTTCGACTTATCAAACCCTGGCCTCTCACCGACAAACTTCCTGCCAGTCTTCTTCATGAACCTTTTCACCCTTCTGACAATCATAGCCATCTGCCATTGCAGATCCATCTCCTCCAGATCATCAGCATCGATCTGGTCATAGTCTTCATCCAAAACTGCAGGATCAACGATCTTACCCTGAATGTAGTTCTCATACGAAGCAATAAAAGATGCATAGAGAGCAAACTGCTGTTCAGCAGATTTGACACTCATGGGCATCTTCGAGTAGTTGTTGTTTGAAACACTTGGGGAATAACTACTCTTGGTCGCTTGAGGTTGAGAAGCATTTGACCCTCCAGCTACATAGCACACATCACCGTTCATGTTGAGAGATACATGTCCCTCATGTGTTGAGTTCGCGCCTGACTCTCCCTTAGAGTAATAAGCAGATGATTCCGTTTTCGAACTTGATCCTGAGTTAATCTTTGCACCATACATACCCGGATCTTGAACCTGATCGGTAGGTGTCTCCTTTCGTACCATGTTCAGTTCAAACGTTCTTAGCTTGTTAACTGCTGTCTTCAGGTCATAGTCAGCAAAGTCTTTATCTTCTCTCATCAACACAGTATACATCTCCCATTTCGGTGGGAGAGCATCAAGAAGTTTTTCAACTATCTCATCTTCTTTGTAAGCAATTGAATAGTTGCTGAGTTCAGTCATCAGATGATAATATCTAGTGATGATATCATCAAGTGATTCATTTTTCAGATACTTGAAGACCGAGAATTGGGTTTTTAGAAGTTTAATTTTCGATGCACGGATTCCCACATTGCCCTCAAACCGGTTCTCAAGTGCTTCCCAAAGCTCTCTAGCAGTTTTATACTTTCGGAAGGTGTGAAGTATCTCTTGTGGAAGAGCCATTGTAATTGCTGCATGAGCTTTGCTTTCTGCCTCATACATTTTCTTCTCCTCTTCTTCCATCTCTTTGTATTTCTTGATCTGATCACGACCTTCTTACTCAGCAGTAGGTGGAATGTAGCCATCTTGTATACACACCCACATCTTGGCATCTTGATACTTGACATATTGTTCAAAACGATCTTTCCACGCTACATAATCAGTTTTCTTAAGCATCTTAGGTGCTTTTGTAGCCGAACCTGCTTCTATTCCATCTTTACCAGTTCAGTATCTTTCTCAAAACTCAAAGAAATCCGAAAATCAAAAATTTTATTTTCAAACAGCTCTGTAGGCGAAGTTGTGGATAACTTTGCTTAAAGCTTAACTTCGAGTGAATTTGTAACTTCGCTCACTTTCTTAAATTCGCTGGATTGGCGAACTTGAGAATAACTTCGCTTAAGCTGAGCGAACTTGGGAGGTAGGCGAAGTTGTGGGTAACTTCGCTTGAGGTAAGCGAACTTGAAGAGGTAGGCGAAGTTGTGGATAACTTCGCTTAACCTTATATCTTCGCCGAAACCCTACTAACAGTGACGGCAACTTCGCCTGATGAACACGAACTTTCTGCAGATTAGATTTCTGGGTTTTTCGAGGTTTGTGAAGGTGTTATGGGTTGTTTAAGATTGTAGGAGGAGAGTATAGCACAAAAGCTCAGAAAACTCGTCCCGCGAATAGTCGAACGGAACGATTTCTATACCCGCGTGATAATCCCGAACCACACAATCGAGCAAAAGCTCTGATACCAATTGTAGGTTCCCAGCCGGATCTACACGAGATATCGCGTACTACGCAGGTGCGGAATCCCTACGTAAGACGTTACGAGTATAGAAAACAATACGAGCTAACACACGATACGATAACCAAACACACGTTGTATTCCAACCGTAAACACGTGATACTATGATCACCGGATACAAAACTCTCTGACTCGAATACACAAACTGTTAATCTGTTAACTAATCTAAGCCGTAACCTAGTTTATATAATCACGACAACTTCGCCTGACATGTTCAGGCGAAGTTGTCCCTAACTTCGCTTGACTAACAAGTTCGCCCATATAAGCGAACTTGTTAGTAACTTCGCTTACATACAAAACTCAAATCTAACTATCACGATTACAGACACTCGACACTGAACTATGACATCATGCACCAACATAAACCTAACTTGGGTCCATGTATTAGCATCCCGTTTTCCACACTCAAATCCCCTCTCTATACTTACTCTCTCGATTAACTCTCTAAATAACATATTAACTTATTCTCTTATCGGAGGTTGATTGGAGGAGCCCCCCTCCTCCAGCGCGCAAACAATTGTTCGTGTTTATAGGAAACGATTGAGCTAACAACATCCGTAGCCGTCTACATCATCTCTAGCCTAGTTATTTGTTGTAGCAACATTGTTACAAGTAAATTCTGCACAAGATCGCATGCAACTCAAGTGCGTAATCTTTGGATCAGGTTCTTACAAAACGGATGCTTCAACTTTACATCTTTAAAAATTTTATCTTTTATGTGATGATGGTCAACATATTACTCTCTCTAAAAAATTCTGATATCTGACTTTTTGCTGACCAAGTTCACAAGATATGAATATTATAGTACATACTTAAAACTAATTTTTCCTTTTACGAGAGATTGGCGCAAATATGATATTTGACTTTATGTAAATCATAGTTGTATATGACTTTAGAAGACCAAGTTGTTCAGCAGATATGAATTACGGAGTACAACTAATAAATATTTAAAACATATAAAAGTTTTTCTTTACGAGACATACAGAAGCAACATTTAGAACAATAAGGTTTTTAACTCTGAAAGATATAGCTAAAGTCATCCATAAAAATGATTTACAGTCCATATCCGGTCATAGACAAAAAAAAAGTCCAAATTTTATTTTTTAAACAACTTTCATGATGTTCTAATAAACACACTATTATTCAACTATCAGTAAGATAAAAAGAGTTTGCAAATACCTAGAAATAAAAGAGTTTAGTGGGGATTTTAAATTAATTTCAATTGAGTTATTCTATAAAGGCAAACAAAAATAAGAAGTGTGAGAAGCCATAATTAATTGACACGTGTCAATTATGGACCAAAGGAAAAATGTTATAAAAGTAAGACCATGTGTAGTCATAAAGCCCCACATTGAGCGTTATGTGTCACGTGGCGCCCAGTCAGAGTTATGGCTTTTACAAAGACAAGGTGTAGTCATAATTTTCACCCTGCACGTTTTGCGTCACGTGGCGCCCAGTCACTTTTACACTTTTTTTTAACTTTTTATTAAGAATAATCAAAAAAACAATAATATATTATTAAATAAATGTTACATTAAAATAAATGTTACATTAAAATAAAAAAAAAACTACTCGTTTCCATCGTCTTCATCATTTGCGCCCTCGTCGACATCATCGTCTTCATTGTTGCCATGATTCTCATTTTCACCAGGCAAACACCGATTCATTCAAAGATGTTGGACCAAATCCCCCTTTAGTGCGTTATGTATCTCTCTTGACCGCGCAAAATCCGAGTTTTCGAGTCTTTGCTCCATACTTGCTGGAGTCCGTGGTGGATCCGAGTCCGGTATGAAAGTTGGACATATTGCTCTTCCCTCATCCTCGATGATCATGTTATGCATTATGATACACGCATACATTGCACATTTTATCTTTCTAAAGACCATAGACGACAAGGATTTTTAACAAAATGCCAGCATTGTTGAAGAACCCCAAGACACATCTCGATATCCTTTCTTGCAGACTCTTGTAGTCTATTAAAATATTGCCTTTTTTCATCTAACGGGCCTCTGATTGTTTTCACGATTATCGCATACTCTGGATATATTCCATCACCCAGATAGTACCAATGATGGTAGAAGTTATCGTCAGCCCAAATGAATCGACGGGAACGGTCCCAGATATGTAACTCTCCATCACAAACGACTGTTATACGACGGTTATGTCGTTGTTGGAACCGGGAACACCAAAGAATGCCGACCAATTCCAAAGGTCGTATGAAGCAATCACTTGAAGGCTGACCGTTGGTCCCTTTTGGTCACCTCGTGTATATTAGCCTCGCCATGTAGTTGGACAATTAGCCCATTCCCAGTGCATGCAATCTATACTTCCTATCATGCCGGGTAAATCTTGCACCCTTGTATGGGCATCGTAAAGACGTTGTAGATCGTTCCATTTAGGCTCTCTCAGATAATGTGGTCCATATATTTTCAATATTCCTATATTTTACACAACTTTTATAAAATAATTGGTTAATGTAAACAAGGGATAGAATTATTTAAAATGAATGAAGCGTACCGTAAAAATAATACTCCAAGGTGTCCCGAGTTATTTTATCGGTCATCTTTAAATACTCGTCGTAGATGTCGGTCGTGTTTCCGTAGGCGAGCACGCGTACGGCTGACGTAACCTTCTGAATAGTCGTGAATCCTAGCGTCCCTCGACCGTCTGGCTTTTGCTTAAAGTAATCAATCTCACGCTCCAAATCATTGGTGATGCGCATAAATAAATTTTGAGACATTCGAAAGCGACGCCTAAAGGTCTTTGGGTTCTTGTATATCGGCGAGTCGCCGAAGTAATCCGCCATCAACCGCTTATTGGCTTCGGTAACCGCCTTTTCCTCCGCGTCGTCTTCGGCTTGTCGCTCGGGCCTGAAAAACTGATTATATATAGAAGTAGGAAAATCCATTTATAGAGAAGTTGGTGAGAAGAAAAATATAGAGTAGAAAGAAAGATTTATAAATTTGGTGAGTTTTGATTGGGAATGAAGTTGGTTAATATATAGAAAATATTTCTTTTTTAATTTTAGTTTTTTAGATGGTTATATGACCGTTGGAGATAGAATTTGATTTTTTTTATTTTAGCGTTATGTGTAAAACGCCGGACCAAAAAAAAAACAACCCAATACGCATGGGGGCAGTGGGCCCCCGGCGTTATACCCCATAATACGGCCAAAAAGCCTCGACTACGGAAGGCCTAACAGTACACATTTTCTCTCTCCACATGCAAGTCACATGTTCTCACATCATTTTTAAACGTCTATAACGTTTTCATATGATATTTTTTTAAATAAAACTCACCACAATAACATTCATTTTTTTATCTTTTATATGAGTATGAGTTTGTTATATAAAAAATAAAAAATTACGTCTTTGTGTCTTTTTTGCTTGTCATTGTGTCTATTTTCGTCATTGTGTATTTCTGTTTGTCAATGTGTTTTTTCGTCATTGTGTCTTTCAACACAATGGCCTAAAACGAAAGACACAATGGTAAATACATATGACACAGTGACCTGAAACGTAAAACACAATGAAATCTACATATTACACAGTGACTTCAACGTAATACACAATGAATATAATACTATTTTTCTCAACTTAAGTGAATGTTGAGCACAACAGCTAAAACACAATGATAAGTATAAAGACAGATGTTGATCATAAAGACACAATGACGAACAAAAAGAGACAATGATGTACTTTGTTGATAACTTTATCTTTAATATGAGTACCAATTGAAAAACACAATGACCAAAATCTATAACACAATGCATAGAAAAACCCAATTAAAAACACAATGGACAACCAAATAACACAACATAGTTAAACCTAATAACTTTTTTTTATTTTTATATAACTATATGACATATAAAAGATAAAAAACCTTCTTATTATGAAAAAAACATTTCTAAAAAATGACGTATGAAAAAAGTTATAGACGTTTTAAAATAATTGAGGAATTGGCATGTGCCTTGCATATGGAGAGAGAAAGTCATCATAAGTAGGTTATTACCTCATGCCCTTCTTATCAATTTTTATTTTCTTAAATTAATCTCCACCATCTAAATTTAAAATCAATGGATTAGATTCCTACTCACCCTTCTTATTTTTGTTATACTTTGTATTTTAACTTTACACTTGAATCTTATTCCAAAGTTTTAAAATTATTATATGATGTTGTTATTAATTAGTTAAAATTAGGATTTTATTGCATATACTTTTGTAACCGGGGATAATTTGGGATTTAAAATTGCATTAATCTCGTGTTTCATATATAAAACATTGCTTAAATTAGTATAAAATTCAATGGTCTTATACTAAGCATAAAAAATAGAAAATTCATCTATGATTTTTAAGACTTATTAAACATTGAATATTTGTAAAAAAAATCATTATAGTTTTCTTCAATATGAAGATGTCTAAAAATTTGAATGTTAGTATACTCTTAAAACACAAACTCTTCTATATTCATTTTAATTTTAAAGAAACTATCTTTCCTAACACGTAATTATTATATTAATATTTTATTATATTAAGTATGTTTACAACATAAAAATTTTGGCATTAATAATTCAATCAATTGAGATTGACCAATTAATAAGGATATGCTGGATTTATAATCAATACTATATGTAGAACCAAGATATTTTTTTTTCCATTGATAGAAGATACGTGATTTCAGCGGGAATTTGATAGTGAAAGTTAACTTCAGAATCTCACGTGTACATAATTATTTTATTTTATTAGTATACTAGTTTTTGAACCCGTGTATTACACGAGATTTGTCAAACAACAAAATAAAAGGATCCATTATCTAAAAGAAATGAAAAAAATTAGAGGTAACAAGAAGATAAATATATACTACAAACAATAAGAAGTCTAGAATATCAAATTTACAAATTCGATTTTTTTTATATACAATATTCGACAAAAAATGTTTTGACCAATTACACGTGGATAACAATGATAAATGAGATGAGAAATTAGAGAATTGGAAAATAAATTATAACTCATTTCTCAAAATTATTTTGTTCCATGATTCAAGGATATGTATGATAAATAAGATGAGAAATTTGAGAATTATAACCCATTTGTCAAAATTATTTTAATCCATTGCCAATGAATAGCTAGGATGAATGAGATGATAAATTAGAGAATTAGAAATGAAATTATAACCCATTTACCAACATAGGTTTGCTCCATAACTCATTTATAGGTAGGATGAATGAGAAGAAATATTAGGCTAAGAATGAATGTGGGATTTCCACATCATCCTCATTAATTTCTTTTATTAGATCATGTGTAGTCATAATGCCCCACCCCTGAGCATTATGCGTCATGTGACGCCCAGTCAGAGTTATGGTTTTTTACAAAAAGAGGGTGTTGTCATAATTTTTCACCCCCGAGCATTATGCCCCACGTGGCGCCTAGTCACTATTTTTTTTGTTTTTTAAATAATAATTCATTAAATATTTAAATATAAAACTAAAAAGCTACATTAAAATTAAAAATATACATTAAGTTTAAAAATAAAAAGTACATTAAAATAAAAAAATACATTAAATTAAAAAAATACAACAATAATAAGACTAAATGTTGCATTTTTCAAAAATTTTCTCTTGTCAAATTGCTTTTTAAAGATCGGACTCTCGGGTGGTATTCGGATAGCTAATTTGTTAAAACCTCGTTGCCGTGGTCCAATTCATTCTTTTAAAGTACTTCGACGGCGTCCAAATTTACTTGGAGACGTTGAGCTCCAAGTTCTTGTATACACTTCAGTCGAATGTTCATTTCTTTGAAATAACTTTCCATTTCGGCATTCAATCCCGTTGACGAAGATGTCGCGACCCCTTTCCCCCTTCCCTTGCTTCTTCAACCCCCCAGTCGAGGGATCTCGGCAACATCCGAATAGGGATTCCCTTCTTCATTATCGATTAAGTTGAAGTTTCGAGCGTCGGAACTTGGCGTTTCTAGATCAACCAAAGATAATGTTTTAGACTTTTTGTTAGGCCTAACACTTTCTATGTCGTCCTCCATAACCGGGGCCCATTTAGTGTGAAATCTCAGGTGCTTTTTCCAACAGTCAAAGTAATTGAAGTTCCCCGACTTCTGTTGATACTCTGCCAACACTCTTTCCATGATTTCCACGTTAGAGACACAACTACGCCACGCTCAAGTCATATGAGAGTGAACCGCATGGTAAGCCTTGCATTTGGTGTTTATATCGGTCCATTTTGAGATTACCGAATATTTTTCCCGGCGCGAGTCCTCGCCAACTGTAAGGCCCCATTCCCGGTAGCCCTACTTTAGCGTCGGATTTACTCATAAACACAGTTCTACAAATCAGAGTTTATTAAAACTTTTCGCGGAATATAAAACATCAACCATTCGTTACAAAACATTAAATCTTTTCTTTGATACCATAACACAAAACATTATATTTAAAACATCTTTATTTATATCTTCAGATGCCAGCCGTTCAATCCATGCCATGTGACGTCCTCATGCTAACTCTATAATCAGCTCACCTGCGTGCATACTAAAAGTCATCTATGCTGAGTGAGTTCTAGTTAATCAAGCAATTTATCATACAACCACTACATGCATTATATGCTTATCCTAAGACACGTAGTCTACTATCTGACCTGCTCACCTTACCACTTAACCTCTTATTTACCCTGTAGGTTCCCAGCCGGATCTACACGGAATATCTCGTTCTACGTAGGTGTGGAATCCCTACGTAAGACGATACGAGCGTAGAAGACGATACACGTTAAACACAATCAAACACACGTTACAATAAACAAAGAACACGTTGTATTGCAACTAGAAACACGTGATACACCGATCACTGATTACACGAATTCTAAAACAACTTCTTCAAACAAGCCGTAACCTATCCGTATTTATCATACGACAACTTCGCCTAACATGTTTAGGCGAAGTTGTCACTAACTTCGCTTGTTCAACAAGTTCTCCCATATCAGGCGAACTTGTGAGACAACTTCGCTTAAATCCAAATACAAAACATACTAACTCGATTACAGACACTATATACTGAACTACTGACATCATGTACCAACAGACTCCCCCTTGGCATTAGCTTCATATCTCTATCTTCAAACACGTGTCTCGTAATCCCAAAACTCTTGTATCTTCCATCTTCAAGCATGAACGCCTTCTCGTACACAAACTGAAACTACTCTTTGATATTTCTTTGCTTCTTCTTTCCAAGCAGGAATGTAAAATATCTTTTTCTCGTTCAGCACCTGCAGATCAGCTTGAGACAAATTCACTAAATGCATAGGATCATATACTCTCATCAGCTCTTGTTCATCTTCATCTTCCATTACTTCTTCAGCTGTTTCACAATCAACGTACCACCATTTCAGATCTTTGAGCACATCCTTGGCATTTGTTTCATCGGCACTTCTTTTAGACACCGGATCGGCTTATACTTCATTATCATCCAAGGCTTGCCATCTGCTCTCATTCCTCTATCTTTGTCTTCAACGAGCTTTCCTTTCTGTGGTTTCAACAGCTCGAACTTTCATTTATGCTTTCCTTCCAGACTATCTTCCCAATGATCCTAGCCATGTTATCATCACTCCTGTTTATCAACCCCAACCTGGCTAAGTCCTTCACTTCACACTCAGGCAACATATTCAACGATCTCAACAACCTCTTGAAATACTGAACCCCATCATACCGTTTAATCACAAAAAGCCTCAACTGCTCATCATATAACCAGCATATAATCCCCTTTTTCGATTCAGCATAACCCCTGATGTTGTAACTTTTCTTGAACATAGTAGGGACCGCCGGTTTCTTAGTCTTTATGAACCACTGAGCGTAGCCTTCTTTCCATCTTGGCTGCTCCTCCCATTCCGTCTCATCGCCTCCCATATCTGACTTATCAACTTTCGGAATCTCGTGCTCAACGTTCTCCTCCACAATCTCTCCTTCTTCAATCTCAATATCAATGACAATCTCAGCCCCAATCTTCTCAATCTCTTCAACTGGTAACACATCGTCGTCACCTACAATATCATCATCCATCATCTCCTCAGCATCCACAACCACCACATCATCACCCCCTGAACCGCCAGCTGCACTCGTTGACTCCCCCTGAGATGTGGAAGTCCCAAGAGCTTGTTCAGTTCTTGGCAACTCTACACCTGCACCTTTCGATGCATTGGGATCATCGTCTCGATCGTTGCTCTTTTTTGTCCTCAGCTCGTCACCCTTACAGCTCGTCTCCCCCTGAGATGCCAAGAACTGTTTCAAGGCATCAATTATTTTACCATGCTCGATCAGGAGGGACGACTGAATCTGATTCTCTGCAACGAGGCGCTGAATAGCATGGGTCTGGATAAGATTTACTCTTGATTGTTCTGCCACGACCCTTTCAAGCGCTGCTATTCTTTCCGAGTCGGATAGGGTTGCATCGAAATCAAACCTTAGATTTGATATGTCTTGAGCGTACGGAGGAGGGATTCCCAATGTAACCGGCACCTCAGAAACAGGTGGAAACGTAACCGCAGGTGGTATCGTAACCGACAACCCTGCAGTAGCAACAACTGTCGACACAACAAACCTTGCTACGACCTCCGATGAAGTAAGAGTTAGAGGTGGCAAGGACACAATCTCCGGAGCCGAGAGCTGGAATGTAGTGGGTGGTATGCCAAACGAAGATGAGGTAGTCACCACGGGAACATCCGTGGCGCTTGGCCCTGTAACTAGCAATGGTGTAGGGACTATAGTCATACCAGACAGTGCGGGTGGAGTGAAACGAACCACCCTTGAGCTCTCACCAGCTCCCGAACCTGCACCTGCCCTTTCCCTTCTCGATCTACGGACAAACTGATGTAAATCTTCCTCAAAGTCCGAATCACTGTCATCATTGTCTCTCTTCCTCTTCCCATGAATCCTTTCTTGTGTAACTAAAATCCGTCTAGCTTCAGCCACATCATCATCTGAAGAATCAGAATCAGCCTCCGTCATAGCTGCCATAGCAACATTCACACTAGTAACCCGGGCTACCGAGACCTGTACCTCTTCCTCAGGGTCAACACGATCCATATCAAAAAATCCCTGACCGCCAAACGCAGCTTCAAGGTCTACATTTTCCTCCGGTGCCACAACAGGAACAGCAGGTAAAGGTTGTTGTACCTCAGGTGGTGGTTGAGGTGCTCCAGCCTGTTGTGGTGCCGGATCCCGAAACTCATCCCCACGAGCTGGGACATACTCTGGATTGATCAAGTACCCAAATAATGGAGTATGTCGAGGACGGAGATCAGATTTGCTCCTCGCACTTGATGATCTGCACTGAGCGAAGATCCTCTTGCTTACACTCTCCACATATCTAATCGGGCGGCGCTGAGGTAACGTGGGAGCAACGTGATTCAAGATCATTTGCAGGAATCTTGGATACATCAGAAATCTCTCACGCGCCACCGCTCGTCTTTGACGGTCTATCTCGTTGAACACCATCTGACTAAAGCTATAACGCTTATTGTAAGTCAGTGATGTCATTGCCGACTGCATGGTCGCACCCATTCCATCTGTACCAGCCTTTCTCCCTGACATACACACGATCATCACGTGCATAAGAAATCGCCATTGGTCTAACAAGAATCCCTTTCGTCTTTGAGTATCTCCCAATGGACCAGAATATCCCATTCTCAGAAAAGCACCATCTCTGAATGGAGCCACGAAGTCTGTAGGATCGTCTCTCGTTTCATCCCCAAACTGCAAAGCCACCCTGATCTGCTCAGATGAGAACTGCACTATTTGATTGTTAACCGTTGCACGCATAACCGGGGGCTCGACTCGACAGTCATATTCCACTGTCTGCCAGAAATCTTCTATGTTTGGCAAAGAGATAGGCAGTGTTGTAGTAATAGCGTGGAAGATACGCGAGCGGATAAGAAACGTGATGATTTCGCGGAAATCATCAACACCGCTCGCATCCGGGTCCAGAGTAATGTACATGTTATGCCCCGGGAAAAACTGCCGATTGTTCTCTCCTCCTTCGTCACCTCCAGCACCACCTGCTCCAGCTACAGCTGCCATTTCTGCAACAAAAACAGTCTAAGTTAGAGAATCGTCAAGTCAAATCATAAGTTCGCCTATTACCATGAGCGAAGTTATGATTTATACAGTAAAGGCGAAGTTAGGGGTGGGGCGAAGTTGGGAACAACTTCGCCTTAACTTTAAGTTCGCCTGATAACAGTTAATATAAAAATTAAAAGGGCCAGGCGAAGTTAATGATAACTTCGCCTAACCACAACTTCGCCTCATATACTGTTACATAATTAAATATCAGGCGAAGTTAAACCTTAGGCGAAGTTAATGATAACTTCGCCTAAATTGTAACTTCGCCTGAATATGAATCGGCAACAGTTTAGACGTTCAAACGAAGTGATTTTGGTCAATTTGGAGATTGCGGACTCAACCAAAACATGTTTTTGAGACGATCTAGACGATCAAGTTGATTACGACCACGTGAAAATAAGTTTGAAAAGCGGGTGTTGAGGTTTCGAATGAACGGTGTCAGTAACTGATCAAAACGACCTTTGATTAACGCCATTGTCAGTGATTATACGATATGATGACACTACACTCCTTTAAATCGGATTAGAAACTGAGAAAAACAACAAGATGTGATTCGAGATATAACTTCGCCTAGGTTACTGGAAGATAAGTTCGCCGGTTTTAGAAAATAATAATGAGTTTGACTAAAAAATTTCTTTATATAGGGTCAAGGTTATACAGGCGAAGTTAGGGTTAACTTCGCCTGTCCCATAACTTCGCCTCTTCCCTCAACTTCGCTCAATCTGAAACTTTACCAAACAGACCCTTATAAATTGAACATTATGCCATTAACTTTTAAAACTTCTTTTAAAGAGTTAACTGATCCGATCAAGAACCAAGTAACCAGGTATAAAATCATACAACTACATAAGTAGAATAAATTTTAAAAATAAAGTACACGGGATCAAATTTCAGTCTCGACAGGGACTACCACGTTTTAGAAAAAATCCGAACAGGAATCATACTAATTAAGTGACTGTCACACAGATCCATGTTCAGCTGTATTATGACATAAAGAAACAGGTTGTAAGCAGGTAAATAACTTAAAATGGTTTTCATCGCTTCTGTGATACGGGTTAGGTTCAATTTAGCTCAAAATATAAATGGGCAACACATCAGAGATTATGATGTCTCCTATCTATTCTCAAAGCGTATTTGGCTTTCCCCAAGTCACCCCGAGTTGACTTCGACCCGTAGTGTCTGATTAAATTGTAAGTACACGTCGATCTGTAGAGTCTTCTTCCCGTTCTCTTTCTTGCATCTTGATTGAGAAGTCTTAACATTATAAGCTCTAGAATGTCTTAGTAACACATAATAATAATAATTTTTTTTTTAAATAATAAGATTTACACAGCTTCAATTAAACTACTGCAAGTCCCGAATCTGGATCACTGCAGTTTCTTGACACACCATCTTCTCGGGAATCAGAACACTCACGGGCTCGTGTATGACTGGGTAATCGCTTTTCTGCCTATCATTCGGAAAGATATATATGGAGACATGCACAACTCTTAAGGAGTTTCCACGTAAAATCGAGGAGATTTAGTTAGTATCACTTCTACTTTTACGCACCATAAAAAGCTACCATGACATACAATGACTGTTCTAAAGTCTTTTAGGCCTAATAACTTCACTAATTAAGCACACAGAATCAGTTTGTCTATCACTTTCCAAGGTTGGATCAATTTTCTTTTAAACATAGTAAAGAAACTTCTTACGAAGTAGTAGACTCGAAAAATTATTCATCTCCAAAAAAAAAATTCAACTTCTATCGCCCCGATCAAGTCGAAGTCTTCAGGTAAACGGCTATCCTGAAGATCCAATGGATCAGCTGGACCGACCACATACGAGTATGTGTCCTTCTAACTAAGTATGAACGACTAATTTTCAGCGAAAGAATAAAAACACATCATAAACCGCCCCGGTCACTTTCAGTCATCTGGTTAATGGCTATCCTCATACTCTACAGGTAGAAATAAGGACCAAACATATCCGAAGATATGTCCTTCAAACTGAAGTAACCGACATAATTCTAAGCGATAGTGACGTTTTTTTTTTTTTTTTTTTACAAGTAAAAAACGAAAAACACGGTTACTCGGGATTGATCATCCCATTTAGCTCAACAAGGTTTTGAAAACGAGTTTTGTCAAACGCTTTAGTAAACAAATCAGCGAAATTATCTAACGAATCAACCTTTTCGAGCACTATAAATTTCTTCTCAGCACAATCCCGTATAAAATGATGACGGATGTCAATGTGTTTAGTTTTGCTATGCTTGACGGGATTGTTAGTTACTGAGATAGCAGCAGTGTTATCTATGCAATTAGGAGTATGAGTGAAATTCAGACCGTAATCGCGCAATTGCTGTTGTATCCAAAGAACCTGGGAGCAGCAGTTCGATGCTGCCATGTATTCTGCTTCACAGGTAGAAATGGCGACTGAGGTCTGCTTCTTGCACTGCCATGACACTAATCTGCCTCCAAGAAACTGACATCCACCTGTTGTTGACTTCCGATTCTGATTGCATCCTCCATAATCAGAATCCGTGTAGGAGACTAACTCCAAGTCTCCTCATTTCGTGTACCACAACCCTAGCTTAGGCTTGCCTTTGAGATACCGCAATATCCTCTTCACACCCTTCAAGTGAGATTCCTTTGGGTTTGCCTGAAAGCGAGCACAAAGACAAACTGCAAACATAATATCAGGTCTAGATGCAGTTAAGTACATTAAAGAACCTATGATTGCCCGATATTGGGTGGTGTCCACGTCTACATCACTGTCTGAATCAGCACCCAGTTTATGGTTGACGCAAATTGGAGTATCAAATGGAGTGCTATCCTCCATCTTGAAGCGTTTGAGAACGTCTTGGACATATTTAGTCTGATGAATGAACATCCCATCGTTCTTCTGATCAACCTGCAGTCCTAAAAAGAAAATTAGTTCACCCATAGCACTCATTTCAAACCTCTTTTTCATGACGGCTTCAAATTCCTGACACATGGCAACTTTTGATGCAGCAAAGATGATGTCGTCCACGTAGACTTGAACCAGAAGAAAGTCTCTTCCATTTCTCTTAACGAACAGTGTGCTATCGATCTTTCCCCTTTCAAATTCATTCTCAAGCAAGTAATCGGATAGAGTTGCGTACCAGGCACGAGGGGCCTGATGTAGCCCATATAGCGCTTTACTTAGCTTGTACACGTGATCAGGAAAGTCTGGGTCAGGAAAACCCGGAGGTTGCTCAACGTACACAACCTCATCGACTTTACCGTTAAGAAACGCACTTTTCACGTCTAACTGGAACACCTTCATCTCCTTGTGTGCAGCAAATGCCAAAAACAATCGAATCGCTTCCAATCTCGCCACAGGAGCAAACACTTCATTGTAGTCGATCCCCTCTTGCTGATTAAAACCTTTTACAACCAGCCTTACCTTGTTCCTTATGATTATTCCTTTCTCATCTCTCTTACATTTGAAAACCCATTTGTTGCCAATCGCATGCACATTCTTCGGTTTTGCAACCAAAATCCATACCTCCATCTTCTTGAACTGGGCTAACTCTTCTTGCATGGCTTCGACCCACGAGCTGTCCTTGAGAGCCATTTGATAGTTCTTTGGTTCAATCTGGCTGATGAAGCAGGTGTACAAGCATTCGTTAATGATGCCTGTATCTTTAATGCTTGTGTAAACACAAGTGTGCTCATTCAAGCTTCGTCTTGTTTGTACACCGTCGGACAGATCACCTATCACGTTCTCAAAAGGGTGATTTTTGTGAACCCTCGTAGTCGGAACCGAACTGACTTGCAGATTGTCTTCCAGGTTCGAAGATAGTTCATCGATGGGTGATTGTTGTTGAGAATGAAAAGGATTGAAGAATTCCTCTTCTGTAGAAGTAGCAGGGGTATCGACAGCATTTGACGAGGAAGGTTGACATTCATCGTACTGCGGTCGTTGCACAAAATTTTCTTCCTCATCATAAAGCATCTTCGAAGCTATTCTCTCATCAACTTCATTAGTCACCGTTCCAATTCCAGTAATTTTATCACCACTCTCTCCAGCAAAACTTACTCTACCTCCCTGAACAGGTTTCCATTCGTGTAACAAATTCTTGTTACCCGTCATGTGCCGGGAACAGCCGCTATCCACAACCCATAGATTGTTTGCAGCCCTGTTCAACTGTTCCTGCACGATTAAAGCAAAGGATTAAAATCTGGGGACCTAAGACCTAGTGGTCTTGGGTCGATTAAATCTGTTAAAAGGCATCCCATACTTTGGCTGTCCAAAGTTAGTATTAGAATGATTTCTGTAAGTCCTAAAAGGATACCTTCTAGTAGATTGACTATGAGGCCATCCAAACCTTCGTGAATTAAATGAATTATTACTAATGATTTGGTTGTTAACAGGGAAAAACTGAGATCGAATTCTTTGAAAACCTGGATTAGTCCAATATCTGAACTTTGATGAGTTTTCATTTTTACCATTATAGTAATTACTGTTAGTTCTATTCTCAGTTTTCGAATGCCTCATACCTCTGAATCTCTGATTCAGAGGGCAATCAGCAATCAGGTGTCCTATTTGATTGCATCTGAAACAGCTCCTGTGTTCAACTTTCGTCTCAACAGTTGTTTTAGATGTTGAGGTTGCATTACTGCCCGTTTGTCTAACATATGGTGGGACATACGGGTTTAGTGAAGAATTCTTTTCAGTTGGTTTATGTTCCTTTCCACTTTTTAGTAACACTGCCTCTTCTTTTGTCTCACTAGACTCGGATGTCTTGTCCGAATTTGATGAGACAGAACTAGGAACAGAAATCTTAACATTCGAAACAGGCTTACCGGTTTCGCTTTTACTAACTTCTGGATCTTTAATCGTAACTTTAACAGGAACTGTCTGACCAATTTCAACATCAACAGATTTCTGATTACTAGGATCATAAGTATAGTTATAATTATAAGGTGGTGGAACTTCAGTATATCCAATTCCTCCCCTTTTAACTGGGGAACGTTGATCACTTACGAGGTAATCAAGTATTGCGGAGGAATTTCTAAATTGCTCAAGCTTTCTGTTTAGTTCCACCACTTTCACCTGGTAATCAGCTATCTGTTTATCCCTTTCAGCAATTAGTTTGGTTTTCTCTTCTAACACTTCATAGCTAAGATCAATTACTTGTATTTTTTCAGCTAGACTGGCTTTAAGACTTCTGATATCTTTCTCACTAGCTTTTATTTTTACCGTGTAATTTTTTTCTCTAGTTTTAGTGGAATAATGATCTTCTTTTAAGGTTTTAAATTGAGCATCCAAACTAACAAACTGATCAGTTATTGTTTTCAACTGTTCAGACAGATTTTCACATTTCGTACAAGGGAGTTTAGAACTTACCTCAGAGAGCTTATATGTCACTTCTGCCATGTAAGCTTGATTTTCTCCAGTTACTTTCTCACTTCCTGCAGTTTCGATGTTCACCAAATTGGCCTGTTCGAACACTTCCTCAACTTGCAGATTCCAATTGTATCCCCCGTTCTGTCTGGATATCATAGCCCTATTCTCGTTACTTCCCCCATTCGGTTGTGTTGGACTGTTCTGACTACGTTCCACTCGTTCATTTGTGCATTCTTTAGCAAAGTGTCCATTCTGTTGACAGTTATAACACCGAACCTTTGACTTATCAAACCCTGGTCTTTCTCCAACGAATTTTCTACCAGTCTTCTTCATAAACCTTTTAACTCTTCTTACTATCATCGCCATCTGCCACTGCAGATCCATTTCCTCCAGATCATCAGCATCGATCTGATCATAGTCTTCGTCTAAAGTTGCAGGGTCAACAACTTTACCTTTAATGTAATTTTCGTACGAAGCAATGAAAGATGCATAGAGAGCAAACTACTGTTCAGCAGATTTAACACTCATGGGCATCTGAGAGTAGTTGTTGTTCGGAACACTTGAAGAAAAACTACCCTTTGTTGTTTGAGGTTTAGAAGTGTTTGTTCCACCAGCTACGAAACACACATCACCGTCCATGTTGAGAGTTACATGACCATCATGAGTTGAGTTAGAGCTCGAGTCTCCCTTTGAGTAGTAAGCAGATGATTCTGACTTTGAACTTGAACTTGAATTAACTTTTGCACCATACATTCCCGGATCCTGAACCTGATCAGTTGGTGTCTCTTTTCGAACCATGTTAAGTTCAAAAGTTCGTAGTTTGTTGACTGCTGTTTCCAAGTCAATGTTGGCAAACTCTTTATCTTCTCTCATCAAGACAGTGTACATCTCCCATTTCGGTGGGAGAGCATCAAGGAGTTTTTCCACGATCTCCTCTTCTTTGTAAACAATGGAATAATTGCTGAGTTCGGTCATCAGGTGATAATATCTTGTGATGATATCATCAAGTGATTCATTCTTCAAGTACTTGAACACCGAGAATTGGGTTTTGAGTAGCTTAATCTTGGATGCACGTATCCCCACATTACCTTCAAATCGGTTTCAAGCACTTCCCATAGTTCTCTAGCGGTTTTATATTTCCTAAAGGTGTGAAGAATCTCTTGTGGAAGAGCCATTGTTATCGCAGCATGAGCTTTGCTTTCAGCCTCATACATCTTCTTTTCTTCCTCTTCCATCTTGTTGTATTTCTTAATTTGTTCACGACCCTCATACAAAGCCGTTGGTGGAATGTATCCATCTTGAATGCACACCCACATCTTAGCATCTTGATATTTAACATACTGCTCAAACCGATCTTTCCAAGCCACGAAATCGGTTCCCTTAAGCATTTTCGGTGCCTTAGTAGCTGAACATGCTTCCACCTCCATTTTCACCAGTTTCGTGATATTTATAGAAGTCATCTTTGGAAGAAATACAAACGAGCACTCAAAGAAACCAAAAATAAAAATTTTATTCTGAACAGTACTGTAGGCGAAGTTAAACTTAACTTCGCTTAAGTCTTAACTTCGCTTGAATTCTTAACTTCGCACCTTTTTAAATTCACCTGTAGATAACTTCGCTTAAGATAAGCGAACTTGTGAGGTAGGCGAAGTTGTTAATAACTTCGCTTAACCTTATATCTTCGCCTAAACCCTACAAACAGTAGCGGCAACTTCGCCTGATGAACAATTGTTTTTGCAGGTTTGATTTTGACGTTTTGCGAGATAAACGAAGGTGTAATGGGTTGTTTTTGATGGTGGGAGGTGAGTAAGACACAAAAACTCGGTATATTAACGTAAACTCGTCCCGCGAATAGTCGAACGGAACGATTTCTACACCCGTGTGATAATCCCGAACCACACAATCACGAGCAAACGCTCTGATACCAATTGTAGGTTCCCAGCCGGATATACACGGAATATCTCGTTCTACGTAGGTGCGGAATCCCTACGTAAGACGATACGAGCGTAGAAGACGATACACGTTAAACACAATCAAACACACGTTACAATAAACAAAGAACACGTTGTATTGCAACTAGAAACACATGATACACCGATCACTTATTACACGAATTCTAAAACAACTTCTTCAAACAAGCCGTAACCTATTCGTATTTATCATACGACAACTTCACCTAACATGTTTAGGCGAAGTTGTCACTAACTTCGCTTGTTCAACAAGTTCGCCCATATCAGGAGAACTTGTGAGACAACTTCGCTTAAATCCAAATACAAAACATACTAACTCGATTACAGACACTATATACTGAACTACTGACATCATGTACCACGATACCCCTACCACTTAACCACTTTAATAACGAATGACGTTATGCCACTTTGCCACTTTAATAACGTATAACGTTATGCCACTTGCCACTTTAACAACGAAGTCACGTATAGGTTTACCCTACCACGTACTACCGCCATGCCACTAACACTCTTACTAGACTCTTGCCACTTCTAACACACTCTACCTCTACTTTTCTACAACACACTTCATATCATTACATCATTTACATAATAAAGAAGTCACATCATAGCATTCATACACACTAACAACCTCTTGGAAATCACTATCATTGGCGATACGTGCAATATCCGGAGATTATTCACACACCGACAAGCATTATATAATAGCTACCTCGTATATCATCTATAGCATACACTTACCACTTAAGGTAAGTGTATTCACACTTCATATCAAGTATGCACACAACCCCGAAAACATAACAAAGAAAATCGGGCTAGAAACTCACCTGAACTCGGTTACGTTCACTGTTAATAGTTATTCCCTTCTTGAGCTGTGCACGGCTAACTGTATAACAATTACACATATCATTTAACTATTGTTGGAACCCGGGTGTATCAATCCAATAACAATTAACAGATCTCGGATCTGTGTTAAACCAATTAATACCTTAACTATAGATCTAGCTCATAATTACCTTAGATTCAGTGTTATATATGTATATGTATTATCAGTATGTATATATTAGCAGTTGAATAATATTAGTGATGAAGATCGAGAGAGGATTTTGACAGGGTTTCGTTAATTAACTCTCAAAACTTAAATTAAGCGTGAACTGTGTTCACGTATAAATAGAAGACGAACCTAGTTCGTTAACATCCCATAACGAACTAGAGTTCGCTTCGTTACAAATATTTAAACGAAATAAACTAACGAATCACCCCCTGATTCGTTAACATTCCCTAACGAATCAGGAGAGAATAACTTTAAGTCTTAGTTCGCTAAACAACCTTAGCGAACTAGACAATACATATAACGAACTAGACTTTAACTTAATGGATTATTAAATTAAACATAAACAAATACGTTAATGATAATTACAAAGACTCAAGACGCAAAACCGTGCACTAACAGACACCCCCCTCGTCTTGAGCTCTTTGTCTTTAAGTTACTTGAAGCTCTTAGACTGCCAGTCTCTGCAACTATGAATTCCATTTTCATGACAAACACGCACAACACGCTGGAATTGCATAGCCAGGTCGTAGTCTTCATTGCGCTCGATCAGAATTTGTTTCCTGTGTAGCACGTCATTGTCTGTTTCAGATAAATTAACCAACCACATCGGGTCGATTATCTTGATAAGATCAGTCTTCAATCCTTTACCAAGTACAATGACGGCCTCGCCAGTACGATTGTCATAGTACCAGCGGTTGAACAAGAGATGCATTTGTTGAGGCATCTTCTTCGCAGGAACCTGCTTCATCGTCTTCGGCGGATTTACCTTAAGAACAAGTTTCCTCCAGCCAGTCCTTGGATCAATCTCGTCAATACGTTTGCGTCTCGGGACCTGGGCCTTGAAGAACTTGAACCCATGATTTACCTCGAACAGCAAGTGTTGATGAAACCACTCAGTTGTCAGGTCGCCACCACGATTGATAAATGGACGCCTCGCGAGAGTACGAACATCCCAACGCGGTAATGTAAGAACGCCCATTATAGTTTCGTAGTACTAGATTCCCTTCTCCCATTTAACTATACATACCTTAAGCTCGGAATAAAAAAGCCATGAGACAATATCACCATGTACCTTGGAAACAATCTTGAAGGAGGTCACTTGGTTTTCTTTGACCCATGCAGCAGCTGTGTCTTTTCGTTCTTGATCAACATATCGATACGCCTGAATAATCTTACCCACCGCTATGTAGCTGAACCACTTTGCAATGTCAGCATCAGTAGGGTTCTCAATTGAGTTGAACCGAGTGTCCACAACCTTGTTTCCCTTGGACATCTTCTCAAGATCATCCTCAGCAGCTTTAACCGTTTGTTCATCAAATACCGGAGCACCCTGATCAACGTTTGTATGTTGAAACAGGTCCGGATACTCCTCAGCAGTTACATCTTCCATCTCAACATCCTCTTCTTCATAGATAAAATCCTTATACATTTGAATAGACGGATCATCAGTTATACCTTCCTCGTTCACCACCTCAACGTCTGGCTTTGTTTCTAACACGGTTAATTGTTCATCATTTAACCCAAGCAGTATGGAAATCTGCCCTCGTGTTAGAGACCTATCAACAAACTCACCCACCTCTATCTCATCCTTGTTCACCACACTTCTAACCACCCCCGAACCATCTAAAAATATCACAGTGTTAGCTGCAATCATCTCAATTGGTTTAGCGGCAGTTGGATCCTGATACACAACAACTTGTTTTGCCCGAATCCTCACCGCCACTTGTACCTGCACCGGAAGATGAGCCATGCGATTATTTAGGCTCACCTCCTACACCAGACTCATCAGGATCTTGATCATCTTTTTGAGTTTCTTTAGGGCGTCTTCTTTGCAAGTCAACTGCAAGATTAACTCTTCTTGTTCCTTCATTTTCACCCCCTGAGACTCAAAAATCGCCCGCAACGCTTTAGTCTCCTTCTAACAAAATGAGATATAACTCATCATCCGTCTTTGATTCTCCATAAGACGTTCTTGATTATGACGGTCAGCTGCCATTTGATTCTCATATAGGTGAAGAAGGTTTAACAGCATCTCTGTCTGACGGTTCGGTGGCATGTTATACAGGGATGGATGAACTGGCTGAATTGGACCTTGAGGCCGAGTAATTCTTATAAATGAGACATAACTTGGTGTAGGAGGAGGACGGGGAGGCCTCATGGATGGTTTTGGAGGGACAGTAGACAATGTAGCAGGAGGGCTTGGTATTTCAGATAACGCTGTTTGTGGAATAAAACCAAGCCTTTCATGAGATACCAACGTCGTCGTCAATGTGAGCATTGGAGTGCTAGTAGTAGTCGGCACAACCGAGCTTTGAGGCGTTGCATGACGAGGTGGTGGCACACCTATAATTACCCCAGCTCCAGCTGACACACGTCGTTTCTTAGATGGCTCTCCAGTTGCCATTGCTTTTCCTTTTCTCTTTCGTTCTTGTTGAGCTGCAATGGTGGCAGCTAATGCAGCTTCAACTGCAGCTTGTTGCTCTCTAAGAGCTGCATCACCATCTCCACCATCACCATCATTACCATCATCATTCCCATCGTCATCGTTCCCACCTTCTCCCCTTTCACGCTCAAAATCCGAGTCGTCATGGATCCAGCGTTCATTAGGAGGACATACATAATTCGGGTTAATTATATGACCCATCATTCGTTTATCCGCTGGCCTCTCCTTTTTATAAACCAACATTCGATGAACGGTATCAGCTTTCATGTGTTCCATAGGAAGCACATCATTCACCTGAGTTTGATCAATGACTAAATTTGGAATTAAGTCTTGAATGACCAGCTGTAGAAATCGAGGATACATTAAAAATTTCTTCTTTTGAAATGTTTGCTGAACTTGTTCATTCAGATGATCAAATACGAGCTCGGATTAGTTGAACCGCTTGTTTAGGATAAGTGCAACAAACGCTGACTGTATACTACTTCTACATTCGTCAAATCCACCACGACGACCACTCATACAATGAATTAAAACATGAAGAAGATACTTGTATAGTGGGCATAATCCATTCTTGTTCAACATAGATTTATCAATATCACCACCATAACGTAGACGAGTAAACAAACCCTTGATTAACTGCTTGTCAAATTCACTTGGATTGTCATCATTGTCACCAAATTGAAGCACACAGCGAACCACTCCCACATCAATTGTAATAACAGTTCGATTAATCGTGGCTCTAATATGATTCTCCACCTCAACAACCTCAGCAGTATCCCAAAACTGCCTAATAATACTTAGAGACACTTTAGGTCGAGCAGTGATTGCATAACGTATCGCTGAACGTCTTAAGAATGCTAACATGTCTCCGAACTCATCAACGTCAGCAATATCTTGATCAATATACGCACAGATGTTGTGTTTTGTGTCATACGATAATAAGATAACATCTTCCTGCTGTACTTGAGGAGGTTGCCCTTGAGGTGGTTGTTCTTGTTGCCCTTGACCGGCAACCGGTGGATCTTGACTTACTTGATCAGCCATTTTTACTGAATAAAATTTAGAACGGTATGAGTAATATGAAGAAGTAATACAATGTGTCGTGTGTAATTAATGTATTTACGCGTTTAGACGGTTGAATTAAGTTATTTAATGCAAAAGGTAATTTTAATTAAATCATTAAAAAGAAATGTCATTCGTGTGAATATCACTCTGATTCGTTACTATCAGTAACGAATCAAGCGATTCGCTATCATGTAAATAGGTTAACGAAAGAGACACAACGAATTAACTATAAAAGTTTAACGAACTAAAGTCTAGTTCGTTACAGATTTGGCGAATCTGTATTTGATTCGTTAATGAAGTTATTCGCTAAGCTAGTTCGTGTATTTCCTTAACGAATTGGACACGAAGCAGTTCCTATTCGCTAAAGATAACGAATGGTCCAGAATTTAGACTTAATCTTTGACTCGCATAGTCATAGTCAAAATTAATAAGAACACCGATAGTCAACAACACGAATCAAGATTCAATTAGTCCATAACTAATGTCGGATAATCAAAACATTAAGCGTATTGAACTCGGAAACATATTATTAAGCTCATGGTGTTGAGATTGAGACTCAAAAACCCAGAAATACTTAGGTTAACCAGAGTAAACAAGAACCCTGAAACCATTAACACACAATCGACCCGGCAAACTAGAATCATGCTTTGATTAGAGTCTACCAAGGGTCTCGGAATCGCATTCCGATCACAAATGATTATATATCAACTACAAAAACACAATATATCATAAATAAATCAGGGTTTTTGAACTCGGAAAACCCTTAGAACACAAAAGTCCATAATTAGTCTATTAATACACAGTCATTTTTGACGAAAATCACATCGCCGTGATCGTTTATACCTTAGTAACACAATGATATACTTGAAAGTCGAAACTTGAAGATTGAAATTCAGAGAAAAAATATTTGAAAAGGTGACTTTAGGTTGAAGAAAGAAGATGAACAGTGAAGGATTGTTCGTGTTTCTGTCCTACATAACCAAACACGCTACCCGAGGTACTCTTTGTACGAATCAAGTGATTCGTTTGAATTTTAAATAACGAACAAATTAGACAATTCGCTATTCCAATTCGTTACATCAGAGTAGCGAACAGTACATGAATCTTGTCCTGATTCGTTAAATATGTATAACGAACTATAAGTGGTTCGTTACAGAGTGCGGAAGCGAATAGGGTGAGCGAACTAGAACTTAGTTCGCTAAGGAATCACCTAGTTCGTTATCCATACTTAACGAATTAGCTTTTAACGAATTAAAAGTTTATTTAATGTTAACTTAAATAATTAAATGAAATAAATAAATAATTAAATAAGATTATCTAATAAATAAAAACGTTAAATTAAAAGAATATTATCGAAGACATTTTATCCCGATAATTGAATATTAAAAAAAACGTTTCACTTTTACGAAACATAACTTAAAATCATTAAATAATATGTAAAGTATGAAAGATAAAATATTTTTGGCATTTTTGTAAAAATTAAAGAATGTATATACAAAGAAGCATCCGAACATTAAAAATGAACAATCTTTTTGTGTTTTTCTATGATTTATAAAAGCAGTACATATTTTTGTGTTTTTGTTAAGTTTGAGCAGAGAATCATATTGACTAAAATGTCCTTCCATCACAGTTTTATATTTCAGCGATATTATGACTGGCGTTAAGTCGGTCATTGATATTGTTGTCCACTTAAATCTTATAACAAACCTTCAAGCATTTTTGTGATATGATTTATGGTTCAATTAGCGCACAGAATATTAGAAACTATCAGCCCCTAATCTCGGTTCAAGCTTAATTTGATTTTTACCAAAACACCCCAACTTGACTTAAACCATTATAGTGTTGATCAAAATTTGTGATACCAATTTGATACCAATTATTAAAATTTTGAGCAATGCATTAAGTTTCCTTTACTGTGAGTGAGTATGCAAGAGTCCATCTGTCGGCTTACATACATTGTATCCCCTGGGGTCCGTTTCTTATTGGTATTAAGACGCACGCAAAAGAGGAACAGTTGTATGACTAACAACGGATTTTGATCAAGTCAGTAATTTGGATTGTACGAAGTACAATAGTGATCAAGTTTAATGACTTTGGGTTTGCTCTGAAAGCGAGTAAAATATTCATGCTTATGAATACCCAGATGATTAAGCCGCATAAAGACTCACAGTGTCCAGAATCCTAACGCTTGTTATTTGCTTTATTATATTTTTGGGTGATCAACAACTATAAGGCTTGAGTATGACTGGTTATTACATTTCTGTCATCCTCACCGAGACTTTTACTAGAGACTAACACCTCTTTCAATTTGGCTTTTCTTTAGGTTTATATCACTTACTTTACTCTAACAGCTTGTTTAAGACCTATCAATGCACCAATGATTAAGCACACAGTCTTTTAAGCTTATTTCTTACTGGATTTGGGGTCAAATAATCAATGTACTATCATTTTCTCTTTTTGCTTCAAAAACTCAAAATTTTGAGGAGCATAAAATAAAAGGAATTTAATCGCCTCAGTTAACTTAAGTTTATAAATTAATGGCTATCCTATCCATCTTTAAGTAGAGGACAGGACCAAGATATGCAAGCATGCTTCACAAACTTAAATAACTGACTAAATTTTTAGCTAAAAATAAAGTAGAAAGCTTAACAAACGCCCCAAGTACTATCCATTTGTCAGGTAAATGGCTAACCCGAAGATTTACGAGAAATTATCAGGACCAAAAATATACAAGTATATGTCCTTCAAAATAGAAGCAAATGACATAATTTTCAGCGAACATAAGCAAAAATCTTTTTGGTTTTTCTCTTTACAAACTAAAAACACAATCTTTTTATCTTTTCGGATTTTTCTTTACAAAAAGAGAAAAAATCACATTCTTTTTGATTTTTTCAAATTTTAAAATGTTTTTGGATTTTCAAATATTAAAATGAAAACAAGAAAGAACAATATTTTTGATTTTTCAAAGTTTTCTAATGTTTTTGGATTTTATCTATACAAACAAAAAACACAATATTTTTTATTTTCTAAGATTCACCTCCTAAAACATAAAAATAGAATGAAATTTAAATTAGAACAAAAATAAAATCAAGATAATTATCCTAATATTAGGATCTCAGCAAGGGTCTTCAATCCATTTAAACCAAGCAAAAAGTTAAAACGTGTTTTATCAAACGCTTAGGTAAATAGATCGGCTTTTTGAAAATCAGTGTGCACTTTCTCAAGATCAATTAATTTCTTTTCATAACAATCCCGTATAAAATGATATCGAATTTCGATATGTTTCGTTTTTGAATGTTGTACGGGATTCTTGGTGATACTAATAGCAGCAGAATTATCAATCAAGATGGGAGTAGTAAAAATTTCAAATCGTAATCGCGAAGATGTTGTATCCACAAAACCTGGGAACAGCAACCCGAGGCTGCAACATACTCAGCTTCGGCGGTTGAAGTGGAGACCGTTGTCTGCTTCTTACACTGCCAGGAAACAAGCCAGCTTCCTAAGAATTGACATCCCGCTGTAGTAGACTTGAAATTGATCTTGCATCCTCCATAATCTGAGTCTGAGTAGGCGGTAAGATCGAAAGTATCATCTTTGGGGGTACCATAACCCGATGTCAGGATTTCCCCTTAGATATTGCAGAATACGCTTGACCGCTGCCAGGTGAGTCACTCGGGGACTAGCTTGATACCTAGCACACAAACAAACAACAAACATATGTCGGGTCGAGAAGCAGTTAAATACATTAAAGAACCAATCATAGCACGATAGAGGGTCGGATCACAATATCCTCCAATTCATCTGGTGATAAATTGTGACCCATGGGAAGAGGAGTAGAAGGGATTTTTCTGGCAGTAATCTTGAATCGGCTCAAGACGTCGTTCACATATTTTGTCTGATTAATGAAGATTCCCTTCGCAGACTGATGAACCTGCAACCCTAAAAAGAAATTCATCTCTCCCATCGAACTCATCTCGAACTTGGTTTGCATGGATTTCTCGAACTCCTTACACAACGTATCATTTGTAGACCCAAAGATTATGTCATCAACATAAATCTGAACAAGCAGAAGATCATCACCAATAGTTTTATAAAACAAAGTGCAGTCGACACACTACAACAAAAGTGCTTTTTAGTACGCACAAAAGCGTCCTAAAATGCTATTTTATTGGACATTTCATTTAATAGAACCAACGAGAAAAACGTTTCATGTAAAGGGGTCGTAATAAGTCTCGGAACTCAAAAAGCGTCCTGATATCCCAAATAAGATTATGAAACCAATTTTATGGTCGCATAATATATCCATTAACAACCAAAAAAACGTCTCAATAAAAACATATTAGGACACTTTAACAATGTTTTGACATGTGCTTACCTAATTGTAAACTTTTGATACACATACAAGCGTCCTTAAAAATTAATTTGTAGTACCCTTATGATGGAACATTATAGTACCAAGAAAAGGGTCCTAATATCCCAAACAAGATTATGAAACTAAATTTTATGGTCGCATAATATGTCTATGAACAATTTAAACGTCCTAAAAAACAGATTATGACACTTTTGCAATGCTCTAACGTTTAATTGGACAAAAACTAGAAGTCCTAACAAATCATATTATACATCCCTTTTTAAACGTCCACACACACAATTTTATTACACGGTCATGGATATCTAAATACTGAAAGAAATAAAACTTCATTATATTAAATAAGCTTGTTCATAACAAAAAAGCTAAACAAAAATAAGTTATAACATTATCCAACATAAAATCTTGTAACATTCAACAAAAAAAATTAAAAGCAATGAAAGAAACCAGCACCATAAAATCCCAAGTCATCATGCATACGTCCTCAATCCTCACGGATTACCTACAAATAAAACATCCATGTATAAGCATTAAGTTCCATGTTATTAAAATTATTAGTATCACAAGTTTTAACAAATACATACCGAGATGAATGGACAAGGCTATGGACCGAGTTTTCTAACTTGCAACAAGTTTTCTAACTTTGTCAAAATTGTAACGGTTCAAACATAAACAATATATTAGCTATGGACCGAGTGTCTATATTGTACACACCAAAAATATATATAAAAAAAACATTTGCCTGCTAAGACAAACGAATGACACTTATTTGCAAGTTTTGACAGGATGAGATGGCATGGCATCCTTACATTATAATGATATGTGTGATAAAGATATACATATGTAAGCATTACTAGATCCGTAATGGTATCCCGTGTAACAGAACAGTTAGGAATCACAACGAACTTACCATCAAGACCCGATCTACCCGATGTGAATCTTATATCTACAATTTCATTAGTCCTTTGTTCCATTTTGTTTTACGCAGTTTTCATACATCGGTATTATTATTAACAAAATGAATTATTTATATATCGTATCATTAACTAAAAGTAAAACCTAACACTAAGTACGCATCTATATAGATATATGAATAGAGAATACTTACATGCATTTGTTACTTAGTTGACCTCTAATCCAGAACCTAGAAGCTAAACAAAAAGAATCAAAATCAGCAGGTAACAACTGCTCAAACATAATCACACAATGCATATACTAACATAAAAAACACACAAAAAAATAAAGAACTTGACACAAGTCAAGCTCAAGCCGAGCCCGCATCTCTTTGGCTCATTTAAAGTACTACAACAGCTCAATCCAAGCTTAGGCTCATTTATTTTATTTAAGAGAAAAACATATAACAATTAAAAACCTAGTATACAGTTAGCAAAAATGCATGTATGATTATATATTACTAATCTAACTGCACATGTATACAGTTAGCTAACTATATACAATGTCCACATATAAGTTTAAACAAAAAAATATAAATAGTTGAAGCTGCACAAAATTCATTCTTCTCCGTCGATAAAGAAGATTGTCCACCTTAAAAACATCAAGCTCAGGTTAGCACGCACGCAAAGTTACAAGTCAACATGCGCACGTACTGGTAAGCTTGCGCATGCAGGACAATTCTCAACAACAGATTTAACACCAAAGCTCATGCAAAATGAAAGAAACTATATAAGCAATGGCTATTATGATTACATTATACATATAATTGTAATAATACATATTGTATGGCAAGCTTTTACAAAACTCATAATCTTTGTGACAATGATCATGGGAATCACATATAAGGCCTATATCTACAAGTAGAAAATAAATTCAATCAGTGAGTTGATAGGGTGAAGCTAGGGGTGTAAAAAAGCCAAGCCCGAGCTCATCTAGACTTGAGCTTGTTCGTGAGTAGCTTTTGAAACTTGAGCTAGGCTCGTTTCTAGCTATAATTCTAAAGCTCAAACTCGGCTCGTGAGTAGTTTGGCCACGCTGTGAGAGTGATATTCAAATGCTTAGCACCATATTCATCACCATAAATAATGATGAACAACAAGTTAACTACCTTGCTGAACGCTTATACATAAACCATAATTATAATAATCAAACTAAAAAAGCTACAAAGTAATTTTCTAATAATCATAAAGAATTTCAACATTAAGAACTTACTGCTGCAAATGCATCTCGGCCTAGTTGTGCGAGTCAAAAAACCATGCTTGGTTGAATGTCATGAAACAGGCTGTTGAAGGGTTCATGTAGCCTGCAATTGCTTGACAAATGGGCTTGAACCAAATTAGCCATCTTAAGTGTTGCTTGCCAATCCTCTCTATCAAGCAATCCATTAACAACCTACTAATATAAACAATATATTAACCATATAAATATTATTAAACTTTTGATTGATTAAAAACAACTAATGAACGTCAACTAATATTCCAACTCCGCTTTCACACAGAATACCATCATACTTTGTAAGATTCAAATTATGAGAAACTTCCTTCACGTGAGGCCACTATTTTGTTTCTAACAAATAACCACATTGACAATAACTAGCCTACAAAAGTTAAATAGGGAGTGCATGCTTAAAAAAAATTAAAAATGCAAGTTCATCAAATAATAATCCATCTAAACATTTAAGCAAAACCAATAAAATGTAATATCCATGTGACAACACAAACACTTAAGGCCCGTGAAAATATTGTTCTATTTGTTCCATTAGTTTTATGTTTAATGACAAATTCAATAACAAGTATATTGGCATTTGCACTTAACTAAAAATAATCTCATCTACATTGGCATTTCCAGAAACTTCGATAATTTCATTCAACAAGAACGAAGAATTTCGAAATTTACCCAATTTGTTCTTCAACTCAAGAACCTCATTCTCAAGTTCGGTTATTTTCGAACGATGTTTCAAGATTTCTTGAAACTTTTGGTCATTAATTGTCATTTTCACAGATAAATCGGCTTTAAGATCATGATTGCTTATAGTCAACGCCTCAATTTTCTCTCTCGAGTTGATTTGAGAAGTCAAGGATTGTCTATAAGTATATTTTAAAGACACAATCTCTTTTAGCAAATTATCATTTTGAGGTTTTAATATGTCTATCTTGGACTTATTATACTCACAATCAACACATGATAACTTAGAATTAGAATTACTAACCTCACTTTGTTTGGCCATGCAATCAGATGTGGTAGAATCACTGATCTTCGCCATACAAGCAAAGCTAGTTGGAAGCTTTTCACTTGAATCATCAGACTCAGACTCAGTTTCAGCATCAGAAAAAACTTCACTTCCACTTACATCTTGAATGTATTCAGGAAACCCAAACATAGCTAGATTAGCTTGATTATCATTGCACAGTAGTCGTTGTGACCAATCACTTCCATTAGCTAACACTGCATGTGACCCAGAAGTAGACGGTTTCTTTTCAGCATCATTGACTCGTGGTGTAGAGGAATTTTGATTTTGACCACGAGGACCAGTATACTCCTTCTTTGGCTTATCACATTCTTTCGCAAAGTGCCCGAATTCTTGACAGTTATAAATTTTACCTTCAACTTGTCAAATCCCAACTTCTTGTTCAGGGCAGGAAGATCTTTACCGGTCCTTTGCATAAATCTTTTCACCTTACGAACAATCATTGCCATGTTCCACTTTAAATCCATGAGTTCTAGATCATCGGGATCAATTTGATCGTAGTTTTCATCGGTTAAATCACTTGTTTCAATCTTGCTACTCACCAAATTCTCGTAAGAAGACATGAAGGCAGACAAAAATGCAAAATTTTGTTCAACTTCCTTTATGTTTACATTAGTTTGAGATGAGAATTGGTTTGTAGATGATGAAGTTCCCGATCCTCCAGATGAACCAGAGATACCAGAAGATCCAGTATTTCCAACTGTATAAAAACGGGCTCGTGGATCACTATACACTATAGTTGCATTCTCACTTGCAGCTTGAGTAAGGAAAGCAGTCAGTGGAGAAATAGTTGAACTTAAAGGCATACTCCCACCATAGAAAGAAGGATCTTGACTTTCCTTAGAAGATTTCTGGCACTTAAGATTATATTCCCTGGCTTCAATCTTTTGTAAAAATTCAATAGCAGTCAAATCTTCATTCAAAAAATAATTATTCTCCTTGAGAACCATTAAGAATGTGAAATAAGAACTTGGAAGTACACTCTTAATAGTATCAATTTTATCCCTCTCAGAGATTTCCAATTTCATCTTATCCATTTCGGCAATCAAGTGATTGAATCTCGTTGTTATTTCCTCAACTGTATCCCCTTTGAGTAAATTAAAGTTTCTGAATTGAAACTTAAGCATCACCTTCTTGCTTTCAGCCGTGTTTCCCATACTTCTCATTCGGATATGTTGAAATAAGGAAGCACAGATTTTTATACTACCCACTTGATGAAAAATATTTTCAGGTAAAGCCAGGGTTAGAGTAGAATAGGCTTTTGTTTCAATCTCTAGTGCTTTCTTTTCTTCAACTGAGTATTGAGAAATGGCTTTAGGTGTATAACCGATAGTCTCATCTCCAATCATAGGAACGGTATAAACTTCATCTAAACAGTATGAACAGTCAGGATGAACTGATCCTAAATGAGCACGAAACCGAGGTTCCCACTTGGCAAAGTCACTAAACTTCATCAATCTTGGACATTTCGAATGTGAACCTATCTCGGTATCAAGTTGTAACATTTGTTGCATCAACATGTTTTGAGACGCTAATGCATACATACCGGCCATTTTTGACAAGTTTCAAAACTTCAAGGGTGTAACGAATCAAGTGTAACGAATAAGATCAACGAAAGGTGAATGTAACGAATCAAATGTGACGAACTGTAAACAGTTGTAGCGAACTGTGAACAGTAGATTAACGAATCAAATCTTAACGAAGCTAAGATTGATCAGACAACGAATCACAATTGAGTTTAACGAATCAATCTAACTAATCAGAAAGTCAACGAATCATAAAGTCAAACTAACGAATTGACTAACGAATTAGCTAGCAAATTGATAAGAGAAACTTAACGAATTAGAAGGTATTCAGTAGCGAATCACTAAGAAAAACTTAGCGAAATAGATAACGAACCAGCTACAATTTATTAGCGAATCAACTATAGCGAATCAGGTTGTTACAACGGTTTGTAACAAACTCTGACACCTTATGCCACGTGGAAAAGTTTGTTATGACACAAATCCCAAAGTGGACGCGTGTCACACGAATCAGTTAACCCAAATAACGAATTAGATAACACGAATCAACTATTATAGCGAACTAGCTAGCGAATTACTTGAAATGAATAATGAATTGACGAACTTAATGAACGAATCAAAGTGAACAGGATAACGAATCAACATAGCGAATCATGTTCATCTATGAATCTTCAAACCTTCAACAAGAATTTCCAGAATTCTGGAAATGATGAACACCAAACCCAGAAACCCAGAAGCCTAAAATCTGTAATACTATCTTGATTCTAAACCAAATCACACAAATAACCAACCAAAACACTCGTAATACGATCGCGAATCCAATACATCAAACCTCGTAACCGATTATCTCTGATAACTAGCTCAATTATCCCAAAACATCGACTCTGTTTCGGCCACAAACCAAACCAATACCGAAACAATCCGAAATCAATCCAAAACTCAATTCCAATTCACAATACCTTATCAATACTCACATCAACTCAAATCCAATCCAACTCGTCCATAATTCATTCAATTAACCTTAAATCGATCCAAAATTAACCAAAACAGAACACTAATATTAACTAAGACTAATTAACTGTCTAAACACCCAAATCAAGTGTACTTTGAGCCCCGAATGCTCTGATACCACTTGTTGGAACCAGGGTGTATCAATCCAATAACAATTAACAGATCTCGGATCTGTATTAAACCGATTAATACCTTAACTATAGATCTAGCTCATAATTACCTTAGATTCAGTCTTATATATGTATATGTATTATCAGTATGTATGTATTAGCAGTTGAATAATATTAGTGATGAAGATCGAGAGAGGATTTTGACAGGGTTTCGTTAATTAACTCTCAAAACTTAAATTAAGCGTGAATTGTGTTCACGTATAAATAGAAGACGAACCTAGTTCGTTAACATTCCCTAACAAACTAGAGTTCGCTTCGTTACATACATTTAAACGAAATAAACTAACGAAACACCCCCTGATTCGTTAACATTCCCTAACGAATCAGGAGAGAATAACTTTAAGTCTTAGTTCGCTAAACAACCATAGCGAACTAGACAATACATATAACGAACTAGACTTTAACTTAATGGATTATTAAATTAAAAATAAACAAATACGTTAACGATAATTACAAAGACTCAAGATGCAAAACCGTGCACTAACAACTATTTCTATCCATATCGTATTTTCTAGTTCAACTACAACCCACAATGAACGGGGGTCCGGGGGCAGCGCCCCTGGCAGCGGGGTCTAGGGGCGGCGGCCCCTAGCAGGGTCCAAGGGGCAGAGCCCCTGGCTGGGGTCGAGCTGTCTTATCACATTTTCCACCACGATTTTATTTCTATTAACTGTTTTATCACATTTTCCACCACGATTTTAAATTATCATTTAATTCGCCCACTTGTTTGCTTTAACGAATTAAGCTTAATTCGTTATCACAACACTGTCTAATTCGTTATCAAAACACCGCCTAGTTCGTTATCTTGACTTAGCGAACTTAGTGAGCTAATTCGTTATCTTGCCATGACGAATGGACGAGTAACGAATCAGCTAACATGGTCTGATTCCTTATCCTCATTCGTCATTTCTCCTTAACGAATCACATAGCGAGCTGCTTCTAGTTCGTCCTCCCACCTTAACGAATTGCCATAACGAACTGACTACCCTTCCGTTAACGAATTACCGCTAATTCGTTAGAATTCCGTAACGAATTAGGGTTATGGTTTTGTTAGACGTCACATCTGCTATGACACAACCTCCGGCGCCGCCGTTGCCGGAAAAACGTGAATCTTGCCGGAAAAGCGAGATCTCACTCGTTTGGCCACGTTTTCACCGTTTTTCGTCCCGTTCGATCCAGATCTGAGCTAGGGTGATCCCTAAGCTAATCTTAGGTTCGGTTTATACCCGATTCCACCCGGATCTCGTGACTTCAACGATTTAACGGTGTCGGCTCGTTGTTTCGTGACTAAATCTAACGGGTTTGTATCTCTACAATTTCATACTATCATTACCTCGGGTTGATGCTCGGTTTCTTCTTCTATTTCGGCTAGAGAGAAAGTAGGATGAGAGAGAGCTAAGTGTGTGTTTTGTGTGGTGTATGGAATATGTGAAATGAAAGGATTAAAGGGTGATTTAAGGCTTAAATATTTTGGATCATGGGCATGAGCCCATGGTCCATCTTCCTTCCTTATTAACCCATATCCATTACCCAACACTAGCCCGGCCCATGCTAACTTCTACTCTATTTATTATTTCTCTGCTAACCCGAGTAAACTTTCTCACCAAAAATAAATAGTATAATTAATAATAATTTAGAAATTTCAGGATGTTACACCAACTTCGTGGAACGAATCTTTAATTTTGTTCCAAATTACGCCCGATGCTTTAAAGTTCGTTAAAAAGTTAAAAATATTACAAGGTTAATGTTTGTTCTAAGAAATTTATAAAAAATATTTTTTAAAAACTTACCGCACGCAGGATCTTTCGATATCGCGCACCAAGAACGAGCAACTACTTCACACTCGTCGGGATCAACGGTATAGTGGTGTTTTTAACACGAGGTTCGCCGGCGGGGTTTTTTACGTGTTTTCTCACACTCCACGTTGGCTCGAGCCGCCGCGAGTCTCCGGGACGGGTTGTGTCTTCTGGTTGATTTGTGTCTCTGGCACCATCTCGTCGTCAGATTGGGAAACAGAACCGGCCATGATCATATTCATGGTTGGGTTTTGGAAACCGAGCACCATATTTGAGTTAGGGACTCTAGAACCTAGATATTGTATATATGCGGTCATTTGCGCGTCGAACGGATATGAGATTTGAGGGGTCGGGATTGTAGATGGGTTCGGTTGTGGATTATTTGGTTCAGGATTGTTTGTGTTGCCTTATCGGGCTTATGGAGCAAAATGAGCATTTGGTTGTTGAACGGAAACATTTTGGTTGGTGTTATTAAATATATATGTTAGTGTTTTATAGAGAATTAGTAGAAGTGTGTATAAAGATTGAGGTTTGGGTTTTGTTAAGTTGTGTTAAAGTAAAAAAGGCTTTTTTTATTCACACGGTCACAACATGTAACAACTAGAATTTTGAAACTTGTGCCACCATTGCGTTATGCATAAAACGTCGGATGAAATTTAATCACCTAAAACGTCGGGGGGGGGGGGGGTGTGCCCCTGGTGTTATAGGGTAAAATGCTAATATAATACCACTATTACGAGTGACCTTAGTATAGTTAAAAGTTAAATTAGATTTGATGCATGTAGATTATCATTTGAAACATTTACTCGTGATGTCAAATACACATGTCACTAATATATTTGACTTATTTTCACTAATAGACATTTTAGATAGCGAAGGCTTAAAAGATAAGATTGCATAAAGTTTAAATTTTAAATCATAAGTTTTAAAAATATATATATATAATATTTTAGTTTTATGTGGTTTTGTAATATTAATAAGATATATTAAGTTTTAAGGGTTGAGTTACTTTATAAACGCAACAAAAATAAGAAGTGTGAGAAGTCATAACTAATTATCATGTGTCAAGTAAGGACCAAATGAAAAATGGTATAAAAATAATATACACATTTTCTTCATGCAAGTCGTATGTTAATTTCCTCATCATTTTTTAAGGTCTATAACTTTTTCATATGATATTTTTTTCAAAAATAAAATTCATCATAGTAACAGACGTTTTTTTTATCTTTAATATGAGTATTATTTTGTTATATAAGAGTAAAAAGTAATTTATGTCATTGTGTCATTTTTGTTACTATTTTGTCTTTTTTTGTCATTGTGTTTTAATGTTATTGTATCTTTCAACTAATCATTGTGTTTTTTTAAAATACTAATAGCACCGTTGTGTGATAATATGTAAATATAATGAAAAATACCAACAAATTATATAATACATAAACACAATGATGAATACATATTCGAAAATAACCTGAAACTTAAAACACAATAATGAATACATAAAATAACACAATGGCCCTGAAACGTAAGACATAATGGTAAATACATATAACACAATGACCTAAAACGTAAAACACAATGGAATCTACACATTACACAATGACTTCAACGTAATACACAATGAACAAAATACTATTATTCTCAAATTAAGTGAATATTGAACGCAATGACTAAAACACAAAGATAAGTATAAAGACAAATGTTGAGCACAAAGAAACAATGAAGAACAAAAGATACAATGATCACGTAATCTTTGTTTTAATATTTATCTTTAATATAAGTACCAATTGAAAAAAAATGACCAAAATCTATAACATAATGCATAGAAAAACCCAATTAAAAAACACAATGAACAAACCAAATATCACAATATAGAAAAACCCACCAACTTTTTTTTTTAATTTTTATATAACAATATGATAGTCATATTAAAAATAAAAAAACACTTGTTACTATGGTAAAAAAATTTCTACAAAAATTTCGTATGAAATGGTTAAAAACGTTTTAAAATGATGGATGATTTGATATGTGTCTTGCATGTGGAGAGAGAAAATTATCAGAAGTGGGTTATTACCTTCATGCCCTTTTAATCAATTTTTATTTTTATAATTAATCTACTCTAACAAAATATATGATCAATGGATTAGATTCCTTCTTACTCTTCTCATTTTTATTATCCTTTGTTTTTTAACTTCACTCTAAATTTTAATTGAATAAAATATGAAATCAATGGTGTATAATCACTCATTGTGATTTCAAAAGTAGAAAAACGGTAGAAGAAAAAAAATTGAATTTAGTCCAGCTATTCAAATAAACAAAACAGAATTGGCTATGTGTTATGTTTCCAGGTCCCCCTAGCCAGGCTGACGGCAAAATCACGAACCATATGACAATCATGCCAAGAAACGGCTATGCTAGGGTCTGATGGCAACATTACAAACGGTTAAGCAAAACAATATCATAGTCCAATGTGGATAAATAATACAACTATTGGATACATTTCTAGATAATAAATCGACCTTAATACGCGTAATCGAGATCGATCAAGTCAAGATCAAGAAAAAGTATTGATGCAAAAAGGTTAAGATGGATCGATAAACACTAGAAATTGTATGTGTTTAAACACCACTTTTGAAAAGTTTTTAGAATTTACCAAATTAATTTCATCAAATGAAGATGTCTATAAGAGAATATCTTACAAGCTTAAAACAAAGTTTTGTAAAGCGACACTTTATCAAATATATTCAGATCTTGTACATTACAAAACTAATGTTTCAAATGAAAATAAGGCTTACGATATTAACTATATCTTAATTGGCAAAAGCTCTTTCTTAGGAGAAAAACGCTATTCAACTTTGGCTAATTTGATTGGTTATAAGCGGATGATGTAGTACGTGATTGATTCAAATTAATTTATTATTAAATTTTTTTATGTGTTGTTCCAAATTGTAAGGCTTAACGTGCATATTAATTTAATAAGGGATATTTCTCAAAATAGTCCAAAATAGGAGAGAGAAGACGAAAATAGTCAAAAAGTGATTTTAATTACCAAACTAGTACAACAAAACTAATAGGGGACGTGAGATTGGAAATCGTGACGTGAGTTTTGTTAACCAGTCACAGATTGACAAGTGTAAAGGTATGTGAAAGTTGCTCCCAAATCTGTCTGCGCCAATAGTTTTCTGGCCAAAATCTTTTTTCTCATAAATTCATCTCCTCCGACGCATTTCAGGTGAATTTCATCTTTTTTTGCATAAAAAGAATACTTGTTAGAAAAGATGGATTTTGTTATAAATTATTCAAATTCGATGATTTTTAGATGAAAGTCATCTTTTTTTGCATAAAAAGAATAGTTCTTTATAAAACTTTTTTTAAAATCATATCCATCATCAACCACCACCACCTATCGCCATCATCAACCACCACCACCCACCGCCATCATCAACCGCCATCATCCACCACCACCACCCACCACATTCTTAACACTTGTCATATTTTTAAAACTTTTATAAAAATCATCTGAGGAAATTAAATTCGTTTGGAAATTATCGTTTATTTTTTAACTTTTTGAAAATCATCTAACACGACTAAATTCATTGGAAAAGTTTCGTTTTTTTGTAACTTTTTTGAAATTTCTCGTAGGAGACGAAATTCACCTGAAATGCGTCGAATGAGATGATTTATGAGAAAAAGATTTTGTCCAGAAAACTATCGTCGCAGACAGATTTGGGAGCAACTTTCACGTACCTTTACACGTGTCAATCTGTGACTGGTTAACAAAACTCATGTCACGATTCCCAATCTCACGTTCCCGATTAGTTCGGATGGACTAGTTTGGTAATTAAAATCACTTTTTGACTATTTTCGTCTTCTCTCTTCTATTTTGGACTATTTTGAGAATACCCTTTATTTAATCCCACCCTCTTAAATGCGAGTTAACACAAAGTTTTGAAGTTGTTTCTTAGCTTTATCTTGCCATGAATGTTCCAGAAACGATCTCCTTGTAATTCATTAGCTTGATCTGGTCCGAAATCTCAAGGATGATGATTGTCTCTCTCTCTCTCCCTCCCTCCTACCCTCCCTCTCTCTTCTCTCTCTGTAGGATGGTGACGATGAAGGAAATAAATGTGGTAGTAGATGGTTATCTTATTAAAGTTAACATTATGATTTAAGCTAAGTACTACTTAGTCCCTAAACTTTTATTTTCTCCAAACCTCAATTATTCTTAATAATTTGAATTTCGGGATGTTACAAAAATGCCTTCATTGACAAATGACTAAAAAAAGAGGGCGCGAAAACCTTATACGAAATCTTATATTTCAATAGTGACGGATAACTGACAGATCTTTAGTCAGCAAAGAGCTCCAAAGAAGGAAAGCTGATACACACTTGTCCTCGTCGGCTGTTTGTCGATAATCCAATGTCGATAGCCTTTTTTCTCCATTTATTGTATCCCACAGTTATAAGTAATGGATTAACGGGAATGTGTTTTATGTTTTCTTATTTTTGTTTTTATTTGGTTTTTTTGATGATTATCGACGTAATACGTATGTTGATATAGCTTGTCCGTGTTACTCATTTGTGTAGTAATGTTTCTAAGCAGCAGGTATCTAAATGAAACCTAATAATTGTTTAAATCAAAAAAATAATAAGTGAATAGTTAACTAACTAAACAGTGTAAAAAAGATGCACAGGGAAAAAAAGTTAGGAGAACCCGTATGGAGATTAAAAGCATGGCATAGTGGAATAATATCCCAAGGATGGATATCAAACGTGTGGATAAACCCTAGTGATTGGGATGAGATCAAGCTATTCCTTTTTATAAAGTAGATTCCATATATGGAAGGCTTACAACAACGTCAAAGTACCGCCCGGGTTAAACCATGATCAATATATATCCGTATTATATATATGTGGAAGGGAATGTTCAAATAAAAACCAAAAGATATTTGAAAACTCATGAAAATCATTTTAAAAGTATATTTATTTTAGTTTATTTTGTTCTCATTGTTTTATATAATCACTTAATGGTCAAACGTTCGCGACATTATTAAAGTTCATTATTGTATGTCACATTCTCATATTATTACAAATCCTTTTTCAATACGTTTGGTCTAGTCAAATTCAATTACGTGACTCAAAGCATAATAAAATATCATATATATTTTAACTTAAAATTACTATTCAGACGTTTTTTCTCTTTTCTAAAAACAATTAAACGTTTATAAAAGAATGTCTCTACACAATGATGGGTCTATTCAGTCACCCAAATTTCAGTTAATCAACAAAAAAGTAGAAATTCTCACATAAATATATGTCAATGCGTTTAGTCTAGTCAAAATTCTATAACGTCACGCAATGCATAATTGAAATATCAAACGAAAAAAATTATTTGGACACAGTAGCACATATGGGGTCTCAGATTTGAGTAAAGTAAAACACATTTTGCTATTAAGGTTTTAAAGCAACAAATTTTAGTTTTAAGCTTTTTAATCTTGCAATGAGTTTGGGTATTATCATTAATTTCTCTTAACTTTTCTATTAAATTCTAACAATGATTAAAAGACCCATGGATATTAAGAAACCAATTATTACTATTATACTATATAATAAATGAGAACTTTGGTCTTGCAATGTTACCTTTGGTCCAAGTAGCAGACAAACAATGTGCAACGTCACCTTATTTTGTTTTTTTCCTGATACCGTAACTAATGTAACCTAAACCGAACAGATTCGCGTTGATTCACTGCCGCAACGCCCAGGCGTCGACTCACCGCAGTAATGCCTGAAACAGGCAACACTCGGGTTTTACTAACGCCCGAGTTTTACCAACCTTTTGTTTTAACACCATTACTGTAATGAATATAACCGAAATCGACCGAATTTGTGTCAACTCACCGCTGCAACGCTCGGGTTTTACTAACACTCGTTTTAAAAACTCACTGTCAAAATCCTAGAACGAAAACACTCAATTTTAACTATACCCAGGTTCTAATGACCGAATAAACGTCGTTTAATCATTTACCTTTTATATGTTAATTTGACGAAATTATTTTGGGGGTTTTACCAACGTCGTTTATATTGCAAGTTTGTAATGAAGTAGTCAATACGACCAAATTCGTGTCGACTCGTCTTCGTAACACTCTGTTTTACCCGCCAGGGTCGCGTTAACTCTTTGATGCAACGCTCGGCTTTTACCAACGTCCGGCTTTTCCTGATTAAATAAACAACCAAATCGGTTTTGTGAGGTAGAGTGGTTGAGCAACAATGGTGATTATGCGAATAAAAATGAGAATGAACACGAGGATTTGTTACGAGGAAAAGCCCTTGATTTAGTAAGCGATCGCCGACACAAAAACCACGGGTGATGACAATTGTCTATCACCGATATTATTAGCAAACAAAGTTATCTAGTACAAAGTGAGAACTATGGCAATGATTACAAGAGAAAACTAAGTGTGAGTTTTAAAGGAGACTGTGTATTGTGTGTTCTAGCCGACTCGATAGCCTATTTATTAAGAAAAGATACAACAAATATCCCTATTTTTCACCTCTAATCAAGCCACTCCTTCCATGTAACTGTTTCATGCATTGATCACGTTGTTTAATGAATTTAATTGCGATATTATAGGTTAGACTTAGTCATTAGCCATTGTACCTACGTTAATATTATCATAAACAGAACAATCATTAGTGATCAATAATAAGTATTGAGGATCCTTGATCTTGACAGTATCTGGCATACACTCTAAGGATATGCCAGGGTATCATATCCAAGGTATCAAATTCATGTGTCCTAACAAATAGTATGATCATACGACCGTCGTAGTAGCCAAAGCCCTTTTCGCAAGGCAATGGTTTTACCAACACACTTAATTGCTAATGACTTTATTTTTTTTCTCACGAAGGACAGTTTTGCATTTTTGTATTATATTATAATTAAATTTACTGATGTTTTACTCACTCAACCTTGTGTTGACAAATCTACTTTATTTTATACGCATATGCGTGTTTTCCTTTGACTTGATTGCCAAGATGAACACTTAGTGATGATTTTAAGTTAGAAGAAATTATCAAGACTCAATTTGAATGTATTTTTTTTTTATTTTAGAGATGATGTAATTTGGTTGTTTGGAATATTTGGATTATTTAATTTAATAAATAGATATTATCACCTTTAATATTGCATGATAGTACCTTGTGAGCTGTGAGCAATCAGTCCGCGCCTCGACATTTCCGCCTTAGGTTGGGGTGTGACAACCACTTCCTCCATATAGTTGTTACAGCTTTGACCACGTTGCTAAATTACTTGGACGACGAAATCATAGAGTAGACTTGGTCATTAGCCGTTGTACCTGCTATAATATCAATATAACAAAGAGAATAATCATTAGTAAATAATAAGCATTGAGGATCCTTGATCCTAACAAAATTTGGAACATATGCTAAGAATAACTGATCCATAACATATGTCAGGATAACATATCTACCGCATCAAATTTTCGTTCCCTAGCAACAACCACCATTTTGGGGGCAATTGTTATGGCTCGGAATTTGATGTTGTGGATATATTATACTGGCATATGTTATGGATCAGTTATCCTTAGCATATGTTTCAGATCTTGTCAGGATCAAGGAACCTCAGTACTTATTATTTACTAATGATTGTTCTCTATGTTATATTGATATTATAGCAGGTACAACAGCTAATGTCCTAGTCTACCCTATTATTTAGCCGTCCAAGTCATTTAGCAACGTTGTTAAAGTGTGTAACAGCTATATGAGAAGTGGGCTTGAATAGAGGCGAGAAAGTAGAAGCTTAATTATTTGTACCTTACCTATTTATTGAAGCCCTGGCAGTAGGATACACACACAATGAATACACACTTGTAACACACGCAGTTAGCTTATTCTCTCGTAACTACTGCCTGAGCTCTCACTGTAATTCATTACTTTGATTATTAATAATGTCGGTGATCACTTACTGATCAAGGGTTTTTCCTCGTAACAAAATCCGTGTGTTCATTCTCATTTTTATTCGCATAACCACCATTGTTATTTAAGCACTCTACCTCACAAAACTAATTTCGTTATATTATCCTTGAGTTCGATTTTTGTTTTTTTACCAAAACATGTATTATAAAATAACAATTTATTTAATGATTTAAACCTGAAATCTATGATGATCGCTTTCTCTTAATAGGTTTAAAAATCTTAGTCGTTGATTTGCAATCTAGTTTATTTCTTTTTAGTTAATCAAAACCAATTAATCAAAATCTGAATTTACTTTTTATACAATTTAGTTTAATTTAATTATTTGATAAAGCTACTAGTGAACACGCATTCCACAAACTCCCTGAGTTCGATACCCACTTACTGTTATCTAGTTAGTTGTATTTGGTTTATTTTTGAGTGAGACTTCAACCTCACGTCAATCCTTGAAAATGGTGGGCCAATTGAACCCAAGTTGAAGAACTCGGTAACCCTTTTTCTGACCACTAAAATGACCCCCACACGCCGATGCATGTGTTAAAACCTCTAAAACCTTGGTGTCAGGAATACACCTCCGAATAACGTGATTCGACCCAACCTTGAAAAGGTCCAGTTCATCCCAAATATATTGTTTCACTTGGGTCATGAACCGTTGCCTTCTTTTCTTTACCCAATGACTTGGAATAGACCCTGTGTCTAAATAATTCACAAAATGATCATACCACGGTGCAGTAGACACGGGTAGCAATTGTTCATCGGGAAACCGTTTGTTTATTTCCATCGTGCCATTAACGCCGTCTAATAGAATACGGGTTAAGTGATCCGCCACTATATTTTCACACCTTTTTTTATCACGAACTTCCAAATCAAATTCTTGCATAATGAAGACCCACAGAATCAAACGTGCCTTTGCATCCTTCTTCTCCCTCAAATACCGAACCACACTATGATCCGAATAAACAATCACCTTACTCCCCCAAATATATGAGCGAAACTTATTCAATGCATACACCACAGGAAGCAATTCTTTTTCGGTGGTGGTGTAATTAAGTTGTGCTTCGGATAATGTTTTACTCGCATAATAAATTACCACCGGCTTCTTATCAATCCGTTAACCCAAAACCGCTCCGATGGTGCGATCACTAGCATCACACATAATTTTGAAAGGCTTTGTCCAATCTGGTGGTTGCAAAATGGGAGCTTTCACCAACAGTTCCTTCAAAATGTTAAAAGCTTGCAAACAATAATTAGTAAAATCAAAATGAGCATCTTTTAACAACAAATTACACAAAGGTTTAGTGATCACTCTAAAACCTATAATAAAACTCCTATAAAATCCGCGTGCCCCTAAAATGATCTTATCCACCTCCATTCATTTTTCGGTGAACGTACAGATGATATTACCCGAATTTTTTCCTTATCCACCTCCATTCCCGTTTCCGAAATAACATGTCCCAACACAATACCCTCTTGCACCATGAAATGACTTTTCTCCCAACTTTGAACCAAATTTGTCTCAACACACCTTTTAAAAATGTTTTCTAATTCATTGAGACAAGTGTCATAAGTTGGACCGAAAATGGAAAAATCATCCATAAATACCTCAAGTGAATCCCTGACCATGTTAGAAAAATGCTAATCATACAACGTTGAAATATATCCAATGCATTACACAATCCAAATGGCATTCGCTGAAAAGCAAAAGTGTCATACGAACACATTAAAGTGATTTTTTGTTGGTCATCCGGGTAGATAGCAATTTGATTATACCTCGAGTACCCATCCAAAAAAAATAGTAATAATTTGACCCGATAATTTTTCAGTAATTTGGCCAATGAAAGGTAATGGAAAATAGTCTTTAGATGTAGCGGGACTCAATTTACGATAATCAATGCACACTCGCAACCCGGTGACCGCTCAGGTGGTGATTTGTTCACCGTTTTCATCTTTTATTTTCTTGTATACCTGCTTTTTTAGGTACCACCTGTGTAGGACTTACCCAAGCCCTATCCAAAATAGGTAGATAATTCCCTCCTCTAACCATTTTATTACCTCATTCTTCACAACTTCCCTCAAACTGGGATTCAACCTTCTTTGAGTCTCCCAATTAGTCAGTTTTGCATCATCATTGGTGATAATTTTATGCATTACTATGGATGGACTAATGCCTTTCAAGTCAGAAATTGTCCAAAGTATAGCTGCCTTGTTCATCTTCAACACCTTCAATAACTCTTGCTCTTGAACCTCATTCAAATTGGAGGCAATAATGACCGGTAATGTTTCATTGTCCCCCAAAAACACATACTTCAAATGGCTAGGAAAGTCTTTCAACTCCAATTTTAGTGGACACTCCAATGAAGGCTTTGTATCTGAATTGATTCGACCGGTAAACTTTCAATTTGATGAGTCCATGGCGGTCGTCTCTCTTTCCCCTTGTTGAAATTATATTTTTCTTTCCCGGGTCAACTAAATCTGAAGGAAATGGGACTTGACTTAATCCCAATCCCTTGTCTTTGTCATCCAAAAATTTACCCAGACCCGGTTTTTTCAATTATTTTTTCAAAAATTGGGTCTTTAGAAACAATTTTGGTTGAGGCCTCATTCTCATCACTTTCAATCCCCGTATAGTCCTAACCACCACATCAACCAAACCCGTTGACAAGTTAGTTTTATTATCTTTTACCACTTCTCAAAACACTAACAAGATTAATAGGAACATTACAAGAAGAACTATGAGAAGGATTTACCTTAGTGTCACTTGGCAATTGACCTTTGTTTTTCTTCAAATCCGACACTTCGGTTGCAAGTTGACCCGTTTGAGTGGTCAATGATTGAATGGCTTTCTCATGGACTTCATCTTTTTTGCATACGCACTTCGTCAAGTTGATTCCTCTTTTGCATGTCTTTTTGCATCATCCTAAGAATATCCAAGACTTCATTCCCATTAGAAGAACTTTGACCTGAAGACCCACTTTGACCACTACCCGTTTGTTGAAATTGCCCTTGAAACCCGTTCCTACCTAGAAAAATTCCTTGATTGTTGTATTGTTGGCGCGAAACAAAATTCCCTTTATTCCCTTGGAAATTTGGATTAGATTTGGTAATCGGATTCCCATAACAAAAATTGGGATAATTTCTTAACCTGTGGTGGTAAGTGTTCGAGTTCATGTTATAATTTCTACCACTTCTTCCACTTGTTCTTGACCCACCATACAGACATCTGATGCATGACCCAATTCATTCCAATTAGTACAAACATCGTATACCTGACTTGTAGCTTGTGCCCCTCCATCGTCTATAACATGTACTTGCAGTCTTGCAATTGCCGGTCTTGCCCTTCTTGCGTTCTGAGCCTTTCTTTTTGATGAGACCTACATTTTCTCCAAAAAGGCCTACTCATAATTGGCACCAAATGTACCATTTGTGATTGACATTAAATCATGTGCATCCTCCGAATTCAACTCCTCATGAAAAGCATTCAACAACTCCAAAGAGCAATACTATAATGAGGACAATTCTTGATCATCATGTTAAACCTTTCAAATGCTTCATGAAACATCTCACCCGATTGTTTTTGAAAAGCTCTCAAACTCCTTCTTGCATCATTAGTCTTTTGAGCCATGAAAAACTCTTCCCAAAACCTTTGTTGCATCTCGGCCCAAGTATAAATCTACGCGGAAGGCAATGTATAAAACCATCTTTTTGCCTTATCTTCTAAAAAATTTGAAAATGGACCAACTTAAAATCATCCGATGAGAAACCTTAACCCCCAATCATGTTGCAAATGGAACCATACACCTCCAAATGAAAATAGGGTTCTTCCGTTGCCAAACCTTTAGACTTCGTAAACTTTGGAGTGAATTGGTTATAACCTCAAATGTTCTTCCTTGTTGATTTTGAGGAATAACCACCGGTGAAGGGTTATTAGTGATGACCGGTCGAAAATGAGCTTCAATTCCCCTTACCATTTCTCTATTATGTCTTCTTGGTACCCCCAAGTATAAGTTGGTTTCGCTTCACTTGATGAAGTTGGTATGGTAGTAGGAATTGGTAGAGGTGGAATTGGTGGAGGTGTGATTGGTAATGTTTGACCCATAATGGGAGATGGTGAATCCATTGTGTTGCTCGACGTAGTAGGAGAACCAAGGAGTTTGTTATCCCGAAGAAAGACTCGGTTATTCGAAGTGTTCGTTCAACTCCGGGTTCAAAAACCAGTGGTGATGACCTGTGAGAGCCTCCAGTATGCATAAACCTTTATGTACTTGCACACTAGGTTAACCAGCGTAAACCCAAAAATAACAAACAAAAACGACAAAAGTTAGCACACGTTGCGCACTACTCCCCGTCAATGGCGTCAAAATTTGACGTGTGGTCGTAGAATCAATCAAATATAAACCAATCACACTAGTTAGATAGCAGTAAGTGGGTATCAAAAATTGGGAGTTTGTGGACAATGTGCTATCAAGTGTTAGGGCACGGATATTTTATGCTGAGGATACGTTATCTTTACATGATTCTAGATCAGTTATCCTAAATATATGTTCCAAATTGTGTTAGGATCAAGGATCCTCAGTACTTATTATTTACTAACAGTTGTTCTCTTTGTAGAATGTTATATTAACAGGTCTAACGGCTGATGACTTAGTATATCCTATTAATTCGCAGTCAAAGATAGTTGGCACGTGGTCAAATGCTTGCAAACGGCTATAGTAGATTAGTGGCGTAAAAATATGACTTTTTATGTTATATTATTTTTTATTTATATTAAGCTTGATCGGCTAGGTTGACACAACACATCCGATTTACATCTCTTTCACTGTAATTGTAGCAACATAAACACACTTAGTAATATTTGTATTCGCTGATCAAAGCTTCCGCCATTGTAAACTTATTTTCTTGATTAATATAGTGGTGATAAACAAATTCGAATACTTACCTTTATGGATGCTTCATCTGGATTCCAACAAATTCAGACGGAACCATCTGATCAAGAGGATACAACATTCATTACTCCTACTGGCATATACTGTTATATTGCTATGCCTTTTGGCCTAAGAAATACAGGTTCAACCTATCAAAGACTTGTTAACATGATGTTTAAAGACCAATTGGGAAAGACCATGGAAGTCTATATAGACAACATGGTGGTCAAGTCAAAGAAGGCAGAAGATCATCTAAAGGATCCCGAAGAAGCATTCAACGTCCTTAATCAATATTGCATGAAGCTCAACCCATCCAATTATCATTTTGGTGTCAAAGGTTGAAGATTCATAGGATACGTGGTGACCAAAAGAGGAATAGAAGCCAGTCCTAAGAAAATTGAAGCCATCGTTAACTTGAAGTCCCCGGTGAATGCTAAAGACGTCCAAAGACTGATGGGTAGGATTGAAGCTCTGAATAAATTTATATCCAGATCTTTAGAGAAATGCAAAGAATTCTATGACATCTTAAGGAAGAATAAGAAGTTCGAGTGGACTCTGAAACATGAGGATGCGCTAGAAGCTCTTAAGGATTATCTATCCTCAGCACCAGCCTTGAGAAATGCAAAGGGTTAGTGATCCATAAGACAATTGTGAGGGGTAGCAAAGGTGGATGGATCCTCCTTTTTCAAGGATGAAGTCTTTGATACCCTTTTCCTTTATCTTTCCTGCACTTTAAAACTGTAAGTAACACCTGCTTAACCCGGGTGGATGGTCCATCTTTTGGATCGTGAAATCCGGGTTAAGGATTTTGGTAAGTCTAGGTGACTTATTAATAATAATAACTTAAACCTTTTGACTATCTGCCTATTGTTTATTATTCTGAAAGCATAACTATTATAGTTTAGACCTATAAAGAGTATTAAGAAAAGTTTCAAGGATAAATTATCTTTGTAAAAACAGATTAAGGATCCGGAATCCTTGAATACATAAATTTATAAAGATTTAATCCGAAGAAATGTAAATTGATAAGTAAAGATCACACCATAAGGTCTGATTAGACCTAAGTTACCACAAATGCGAATACTTTCATGATCCTTGTAGTTAGACTTAGGATACCTGATACAAATAACTTATCGTATTAACTAGTATTAAACCCAAAAAACTGGGGACAAGCCCAAATAATCTGGGGACAATCCAAACAAACTGCGGGCAAGCCCAAATAAACCGGGGACCATGCCAAATAAACTGAGGACAAGCCCATATATATGGATGTTAAACTTGGGACTCGCCCGAACTGGGATTTAGTCCAAACATGAGTGACGTGAAAACGTCAAAACCTTAACTAACATGAAAATGTTAGAAACCCTGGAACTTGAGCTAACATGAAAATGTTATAAACATTGTGTATGGTACATCTACCATTAATTCGTAGGATCCTCTATATAGTTAAAACCAATGAAATTGTCAGCCACTAAGCGTGTACTGGTCCCATTTCCCCGAACTATACTTTGGATATCATGCGCTACAGGCGAGAGTGTATAAACTCTAATTCGTGAGAAAGGTGAAAACCTTTAAACTTTGGAAAACGTGATCATGGGGGATCACACCTTAATCGTGGGATTAGACCAGGGAGATATTGATGTACCTTAAACGTGGGGGAGAGGTGGCCAACTTCTTGATCCTTGAATCTATATGTGACATCTGCATTGTCACTTAAAGCTTGGAAAAGATAAATGTTAAGAACATATTATCCTTTAGTTAGTAATATAAATATGAAATGAATGGCATTCCATGCTCTTGGCAGTCGGTCACCTTCCATGGTGAGGAGATGGTATGCCCCATTTCCTGCTTCTGATTCGATTAAGTAGGGCCTTCCTACTTAGGTGCAAGCTTTCCATCTACGGGATTAGTTGTATTTTGGAAAGCCTTCCTTAATACCAATTCTCCTTCTTGAAATCTTCGAATTCTGATGCTCTTGTTGTATGCCCCAACTATCCTTTGTTGTTATGTTGCCATTCTGATCTTTGTTAGGTCTCTGAGCTCATCAACAGTATCTAGATCCTGGAGAAGACTTTCATCGTTGGCCTGAGGATCACGGATGCTTGTTCTAGCACAGCATCTGCCCCAAACACCAATGAGAAGGGTGTTTGACCTATTGCATTCTTGGGTGTTATTCTATCAGCCCAAAGAACATAAGGAAGTTCCTCAGCCCACTTGCCTTTCTTGGATCCTAGCTGCTTCTTCAAGTTGTTGATGATAATCTTGTTTCTTGACAAATTTTGGGGACAATTGTTAGGGCCCAAATTTTATAGTCGGATCTGTGGTCTGCTCAGGATCCTAAATATGCTCAAGATCCCGAATATGTTTAGGATTCACGAAGAAGTTTAGTATCCTGAGTATTAGTGCTAATAAATAGATATTTCTCTCTTGGTGTTGATTTATAATTGCAGATATTCATTGTTGATTTAGTCCATGCGATATACACGGTTGGTGGTTGAAGAAAACGTGTCGAATGAGCTATAACCGTTAGGAGTAAGGGCCAAGTAATGGTTAACGGTCAAATATTGACTGTATGCTGAAATATCGCACTTATAGTTAATATTAGCACGTGGGAGAACTCTATTATTGCCAGGAATCATTTCTATGTATAAGGATCCCGGATTTACTGACAGGGTTTTAGTATTCGGTATCCCTGATAATTACTAACTATTGTATTATCCTCGAATATTTGAGGTTATTTCGCTGGTGGGACCACGTTTGACGAGTGACTCCCTAAAGAACCAGTCAAAGACGTGGGATGAACGTTGATGAACGTGGATAGACTAAAAGAAGAATGCTCCAACGGCTATATTGGAAGACTCTTTCAGTTCCGGGATACTCGGAGAGTTAGTGAGGGATTTCAGCCTATCTTGCCGATACAAGTATTCTGAGGATTATACTTCGGGATATCCAACTGTCCTTTATTATTTTGTTTGTTTTGAAGATAAGACCACGTGTTTAGTGTGATTATAAGAATGTGGGTTTGTAACGGCTTCGTCAACTGGAACGTGGGAAGCAACGAATAATATAGGACTCAGTCTAGGGTTTATTCCGGATTTCTCGGAATTTCAGTTGTACTCTTTTGCTTATTTAAACGAGCTGATATGATCGATTAGAACAGACACTTCACTAGCTTAGCTATCACCACTCATTGTAACACTTAGCATACGATTTACTATCAGCTCCACCACTTGTAACCGCCTTTTTGTTATTAATAAAATAAACGGTGATAGTTTTCACTATCCGGGGTTTTTTGTGCCGGAGATCCTCACGATCAAGGGCTTTTTCCCTCGAAATCAAATCATTGTGTTCACTTTGTTTTCGTTCAAGCACTCTACCTCACGTACTAATTTGATCAAAAGTTACTTTGTTAATTTTTTACCGAAACAATTTGGCGCCCACCGTGGGGCAAACGGTTCTTTGATTATTATTAACTCTCAAACTAAACCCTACTTTCAATATCCACTACATGTCTTCCCAACCAAAGAATGTTTCCTCTTTTGTCGCAGCTTCAGATTCCTCTGTGAGGCCGCCTATGCCTCCTCCTCCTGCTAGTGGTATCCAGAAGAAACCTGACAACATTAAGAAGAAACCTGCTACTCCCATGTTCTCAGGATCGAGGCCATCTCCCCAAGATCCTATCATGGTGTCCAACAACGACCTTCTGTCTATGTACAGATGGTTACAGGAACGGATGGAGCGCTAGAACAAAACCAACCAGATGCTCGTGAGGGAACTGGAAGATATCAGGAAAGCCAAGAAGCCAGCGGAAGAATTCACACCACTAATCCCGAGATCTCTGGATTTCACTTCTCCTGGATCTTTAGGATTGGTGCGTCCGGAGTTGACCATGGCGACTTCGGATCCTCATCTTTCCAACACTCAAGATCTGCAGGATTGCACTCATCTGGATCCCAAGGATGCTTGTATGCATCCTCTACTGGACCGTTTTAACATGCAGGATCCTCAGGAGGATCCTCAGATTTCACTTCTCCTGGATCTTTAGGATTGGTGCGTCCGGAGTCGACCATGGCGACTTTGTATCCTCATCTTTCCAACACTCAAGATCTGTAGGATTGAACTCATCTGGATCCCAAGGATACTTGTATGCATCCTCTGCTGGACCGTTTCAACATGCAGGATCCTCAGGAGGATCCTCATGATTGTTTCAACAGTCTGGATCCTCAGGATTGTTCCATCAGAAGGGATCCTTAGGTCCTTATCAGCAGGCGATATTCTCATGATCTCAGCAATAGCTAGGATCCTCAGGAGTACCTTCACCTGGGTTCCCTAATCCTTAGCAACCATTTTCTCAGACTCAGCAGTTCACTGGATCCTCTGAGGTGCACTAGGGAGACTTTATCCCAATGCCGGCTAACGCTTCGACTTCTCCATTTGCTACTCCTGGAAATACTATATTTGGGAATGCGAGCTACAACACCCAGACGGTTCCTCAGAATATTAATCAGGGTAACACTTTCAATACAATTCCATTTAATGCTAATAAAGGATTTTGGCATGATGCAGGCATAAGTTCAAGTTTAGCCCGGGAGTTACAGAAGCCTAAGGACATGATATCAAATGTTCCTTGCGTAATCCGTCTCGTAGCTGAAGTTCCCACTGATAGTCACAGAATATCCCGATTTGTGCCATAAATCGGTGACGTACAGATCCCAAAACGGTTTCAAACCCCAAATATGAAGCTATATGATGGTTCGACGGATCCTGAGGAACCCGTTGCACAGTATAGAGAATGTATGGAGATCAACCCAATCCCTTTGAAAATCAAGGACGTATGTCTTTGCAAGGGGTTTGGGTCTACCTTGACCGGAGCAACCATGAAATGGCTACTGAGTATTCCTCCTAACACTATCACTTCTTTTTCTCATTTACTTAACTTGTTCAATAACCAGTTTTCTTGCAGTAGAACATTTGAGAAGATGACATGTGATCTTTACAGGGTTTCCCAGAATCTTGGGGAATACTTGAGAGATTTTATTACCAGGTTTAGTAAGGAGTCGGTGGAGATTCCAAATCTAAACCCGGCTTCGGCAGTCGAAGCTCTTAAGTTGGGGTTAGAGAAAGACTCCTCTTTCTATGATGATATTGTTATGACTCCATGGAGGTCGTTATATGAAGCAAGAAGCATAGCTCTGAGGTTTATCAGGCTAGAAGACGATAAAAAAACTTTAAAAAGATCGATATTCCGAAGTATGATCAGACGAACAGGAAAGCCGAATCCCCGGGAAAATCATATCGATCAAAACCTTACTATAAGCCTGATAATCCCAGGATTAATGCAGTAGATGATGGAGATGATGAGGAATATCCTAAGATCTCTGAATATTGTTTTTCGGTTAATATTGGTGGATTAATGTGTGCCATGCAGGATTTAGGTGAGAAAGCCAGGTGGCTAAAGAAGACGGAGAAACAAGAAGCCCGGAAAGACAAATCAAAATGGTGTTCCTTCCACGAATATTTTGGGCACTTGACTGAAGATTGCATTACACTCAGAAGTGAGATTAGCTATCTTCTCAGCAAGGGCCACTTGAAAGAGCTTCTTGGCCGGAAAAAGGGGAGAGAGCAAAATCCTGAAAAGCCAACTCCTCCACCAACAGATGCAAAAACAATCCTGTTCATATCTGGAGGATCTGACTTATGTGGAACCTCTTATTCTGCTGCAAAAAGAAATGTTGACTAAAGAAAGTTAGAAGTGGTTGACAGACCGACAAAGAAATCCATTCTCACTCAAGCAAAGACCATATCCTTTGATGAAAGCGATAGAGTCAATATTCAGGATCCTCACCATGATATTTAGGTAATAACATTTTATGTGGCTAACCATTATGTGCGCAGAATCCTCATAGATGGCGGAAGCCCTGTCAACATTATTCAACTAGATGTGATGAAAAAGATGAATATTCCTGAAGATGAGATCATCCCAATTCTTCAATATTGGTTGGATTCAGTGGAGAGACTAAGAACACTATTGGGGATATCAAGCTCCCAATATATGTCGAAGGGGTAAATAAAATGCAAAAATTTTGTGTTATTGACTGTTTGTCTTGTTGCAATATTATATTAGGCAGGCCCTGGATACACGACATGGAAGCAGTCCCCTCCACTAATCACCAAAGTGTGAAACTCCTAAGTTCGTGGGGATTTATCAAAATCATCAGTGATCAACAAGATGCAAAGAATTGTTACACCTCTTCTATGAAGTGTACTGCCAAATCCCAGCAGACGTAGCAATTACAGAAGCCAGAACTAGACGTAATGGAGGCCAGGGAACAAAAATTAAAGAAGTATTTTCTTATCCCGAGGATCCTGAAGTCAAAGTGCTGATAGGAACAAGCATTCCTGCGGATATTGAGTCAAATTTGCTTGATTTCCTCAAGTCAAGGCAGTCAACATTTGCATGGAAACATGAAATATGACAGGTATTTCCAAATATATTATAACACATAAAATTGGAATTGATAATTCTTTCAGGCCAATCCATTAAAAGAGAAGAAAGTTTGCACCTGAAAGAAACATAATCATTCAAGAAGAAGTAGAAAGACTCTTGAAGGAAAATATGATTAGGGAAGTTCAATATCCCCGATTGTTAGCAAATGTGGTGGTTGTACAGAAAAAGAATGGCAAATGGAGAGTTTGTGTAGATTTCAAATACTTGAATAAGGCTTGTCCTAAAGATCCATTCCCTCTACCACACATCGATTCAATGGTAGACGCTACAGCCGGACACGAAATGCTGACATTTATGAACGCATCCTCAGGATTTCAGCAAATCCAAATGGAGCCCTCAGATCAAGAAGACACGGCCTTCATGACGGTATTTATTGTTATATTGCTATGCCATTTGGACTTAGAAATGCAGGTGCGACCTGTCAGACGTTAGTAAACATGTGTTCAAAGAGCAACTGGGGACACGATGGAGGTCTGTATTGATGATATGGTGGTGAAGTCCAAGAAAGCTGAGGATCACCTCCAAGATCTCAAGACCGCATTTGATATACTGGACATATATAACATGAAGCTGCATCCTTCAAAGTGCCATTTCGGAGTAAAGGCTGGAAAATTCTTGGGATACATGGTCACCAAAAGGGGGATAGAGGCGAGTCCGGAGCTGATACAAGCTATCCTGAATCTGAAATCCCTAGCATCAGTTAAGGATGTTCAAAGGCTAACTGGCAGGATAGCGGCGCTCAACAGATTTATATCCAAATCCTTAGAAAAGTGTAAAGAATTTTATGATATCCTGAGGAAAAACAAGAAGTTCGAATGGACCAGTAAGCATGAGGAAGCTTTAATGTCCTTAAAAGCTTTTCTTTCTTTTGCACCTCTACTGGTAAAATCCGAGGAAGGTGAACCTCTATCTCTATATCTAGCTGTATCAAATAATGCTGTAAGTGCAGTTTTGGCCGAGGATCTCGAAGGTCAACAACATCCCATCTATTATGTAAGTAAAAGTCTTTTGGATGCTGAAACCAGGTATTCTTATCATGAGAAATTAATTTTAGCACTTATTATGGCATCTACTAAACTTAGACACTATTTTGAAACTCATCCTATATGTGTTAAAACTAATTACCCTATTATATATGTTTTGAAAAAACCAGAAATGTCAGGTAGGATAGCAAAATGGCTGTAAAGCTAAGTGCATATGATATAACATATGAACCTACGACTGCCATCAAATCCCAGGAATTAGCAGACTTTGTGGCTGATTTCACCAGCGAACTTAAAGAAGAGGCAGACTTGGATGTCCAACAACTTGAAGAAACCAAAGGTAAGTGGACTTTATACACTGATGGTGCTTCAAATGTTAGAGGAACAGGTCTTGGGATAATCGCCACTGGGGGACATTATACCTCAATCCATATCCTACGGATTTCAAGCCACAAATAATAAGGCAGAATATGAAGCTTTGATAGCAGGATTACAACTAGCAATAGACATGAAAATCAGGTTTATTCAAGTACATGTTGATTCATTATTATTAACTAATCATTTTAATGGTTCGTACACTGTTAGAGGAGAAAAACTAATAAAATATCTAGAGCTAGTCAAAAAACTAGCAAAGTATTTCGAAATGTATGATATTTCACAGGTACCTAGAGAAGAGAATGTTGAAGAAGATGCCCTAGCATATTTAGCTTCATCCTTCAGGATACCGAAAGGTGTCAAGATTCCTATCATGCATATCCTGAGCCCAGCAATAGGAGAGCAAGGTTGCAATGAAATATCAGAAGATGATGAAGACATGGGAGTCAAAAATCCTGAGGATAATGAAAATTCTTGGATTATCCCGATCAGGAGATATATTCAGGATGGAGTTATCCCCAAGGATGAAAACCCAAGAGCTTTCCTCATAAAGGTAATCCCATATACTATAATGAATAATATATTATATAGAAATTCTCTTGCAGGACCATATCTTAGGTGCTTGGAGAAGGCAGAAGCTCAAGCAGTTCTTCAGGATATCCATGAAGGAGAATGTGGAAATCACACTAGGGGTAGAGCACTATTCTCCAAAATCCTGAGGGCAAGATACTTTTGGCGGACGATGAAGAGAGATGCTATGAATTATTCTCAGAAATGTGATGCATGCCAGAGACATAGCAACATTTTGCACCAGCCAGCAGAATCCTTGTATCCTGTTATATCCCCTTGGCCTTTCATGAAGTGGGGAATGGATATTGTGGGAAAACTACCAAGAGCTCCAGGAGGAAAAGTCTTTATGATGGCTATGGCATATAATTTCTCGAAGTGGATTGAAGCAGTAGCTTTTGTTCAAGTCAGAGAGAAACAAGTTATCTCATTCATCAAGCGCAATATCCTGACAAGATTTGGAATCCCGGCAGAGATAGTGTGTGACAATGGCTCACAATACATCGGCAAGAGAACAACTAACTTCTGTGCCAGTTGGGGGAATTAAGATGATCACTTCAACACCTGTCCATCCTTAGGCTAATGGACAGGCCGAGTCAAGCAACAAGATCATTATCAATAACCTGAAGGAAAAGTTGGGGTCTAAGAAAGGAAAGTGGGCCGAGGAACTGCCTATTGTTCTTTGGGCAGATAGGACCACTTCAATGAATGCTACTGGCCAGACTCCTTTCTCATTAGTATTTGGAGCTGAAGCAGTTATCCCTACAGAGATGGTTATCCCTACATCTAGAGTCAGTCATCAAAATCCCGAAGATAATACCTAAATTCTACTTGAAGATCTGGATGCAGTAGAAGAACTCAGGGATTTAGCAAAGATCAGAATGGCATCTTATCAGTAGAAGATAACAAAGTCCTACAACAAGAATATCAGAGTTCGAAGATTTCAAGAAGGGTATTTGGTTCTCCGAAAGACTTTTCAGAATACTACAAATCCTACAGATGGAAAGCTTGCACCAAAGTGGGAAGGTCCTTACTTGATTGAAAGGGGCATACAGATTGTCTACTTTGGATGGTGACTTGCTACCAAAGGCTTGGAACGCTATACACCTCAAAAAATATTTTATGTAAGACTTCTATCCCGAGGATAATTGTTATATTAAGCAGCTAAGGTATGTATTCGAATTTATATTTTTGTTCATTTTCAATATTATTATTCTTCAATCATGATACTTACTTAGGCATCGGAGGGGTGTTAGCAAGGCTAACACCCATCCCTCACCTAGATTTGACTGTTTTGTAGCTTGAAGATATGTGGTATTCCCGCATTGAATGAAGTTAATTTGGGCCTTGTCGCCAGTCGCTTTGGGCCTTGTCGCCAGATAAGGTATTATTCGATGCCTTCTAAGGTTTAAGGGGTTTTTACCTCTTCTTAATATTGCATGTAGCACATGTTTGTTCAGCCATAGTTCGAGAGGCGGGGCCAACACATGAAATATAGTGACTTGTTGCCTCGCTATCCTCAGCTATTGGTTTGAATCTAGAGTTAATGGTAGACGTACCATCCCTAAGGGCCTTGTCGCCAGTTTATTCCTAAGGTTTAAGGGGTTTTCGCCTCTTCTAAGGGCCTTGTCGCCAGATTATTCCTAAGGTTTAAGGGGGTTTTCGCCTCTTCTAAGGGCCTTGTCGCCAGATTATTCCTAAGGTTTAAGGGGGTTTTCGCCTCTTCTAAGGGCCTTGTCACCAGTTTATTCCTAAGGTTTAAGACGTTTTCGCCTCTTCTAAGGGCCTTGTCGCCATTTTGTTCCTTCGGATTATAAGGGCCTTGTCGCCAGTTTGTTTAGGCCTTGTCGCCAATTTATTGAGGCCTTGTCGCCAAAATTTCTGAAGTTATTTTCAGGATAATGTTAATATTACAGGTCTATCAGTAAATCCCTAGAATTGGAGGAACGTTATGAAGAGTAATCTTATTACAAGGATGAAATGGTCTATACATTATCAGGGTTAGTTGCCATATGATTCTGGTATGATTTCCCATTTGTGAATATTCTTTATTTCATACTGCTTGTCTTATTTATAAGATGAATTTTATGACTTGGTGTTGGTTTATTGAATTAAACTTAAATTGTTATTAAGGAACTTCATCTAAATTTCTAAATCCTAATAAAATCAATTTTATTCTTAAGATTTAATAACAACAACAGAGATTTCGAAGGACTGATCTATTCTCGTAATGATGTCAACTTTAATCAGTGCTAAATCATAAAATTTTGGTGCTACATTGAAAACAGTTTATCATTAGAAAATTTAACAGCTGAAATTGGTAAAAAAAATATATGTCAAATTTTTGGGACAACGTTTCTTTTAATGAAGGATATAACTGTTAGGGCCCAAATTTTATAGTCGGATATGTGGTCTGCTCAGGATCCTAAATATGCTCAGGATCCCGAATATGTTCAGGATTCTCGAATAAGTTTAGTATCCTGAGTATTAATGATAATAAATAGATATTTCTCTCTTGGTGCTGATTTATAATTGCATATATTCATTGTTGATTTAGTCCATGTGAAATACACGGTTGGTGGTTGAAGAAAACGTGTCGAATGAGCTATAACCGTTAGGAGTAAGGGCTAAGAAATGGTTAACGGTCAAATATTGACTGTATGCTGTAATCTCGCACTTATAGTTAATATTAGCATGTGGGAGAACTCTATTATTGCCAGGAATCATTTCTATGTATAAGGATCCTAGATTTACTGATAGAGTTTCAGTATTCGGTATCCCTGATAATTACTAACTGTTGTATTATCCTCGAATATTTGAGGTTCTTTCGCAGGTGGGACCACGTTTGACGAGTGACTCCCTAAAGAATCGGTCAAAGACGTGGGATGAACGTTCATGAACGTGGATAGACTCAAAGAAGAGTGCTCCAGCGGCTATATTAGAAGACTCTTTCAGTTCCGGGATACTCGGAGAGTTAGTTAGGGATTTCAGCATATCCTTCCGATAAAAGTATTCTGAGGATTATACTTTGGGATATCCAACTGTCCTTTATTATTTTGTTTGTTTTGCAGATAAGACCACGTGTTTAATGTGATTATAAGAACGTGGGTTTGTAACGGCTTCGTCAACTGGAACGTGGGAAGCAACGGATAATATAGGACTCAGTCTAGGGTTTATTCCGGATTCTCAGAATTTCAGTTGTACTCTTTTGCTTATTTAAACGAGCTGATATGATCGATTAGAACAGACACTTCACTAGCTTAGCTATCACCACTCATTGTAACACTTAGCATACGATTTACTATAAGCTCCACCACTTGTAACCACCATTTTGTTATTAATAAAATAGACGGTGATAGTTTTCACCGTCCGGGGTTTTTTTGTGCCTGAGATCCTCACAATCAACGGCCTTTTCCCTCGAAATCAAAACATTGTGTTCACTTTGTTTTCGTTCAAGCATTCTACCTCACGTACTAATTTGATCAAAAGTTACTTTGTTAATTTTTGACCGAAACAATAACTTCCCTTTATTAGACTTGAACCAATGCTTCTGCCTCAATCCATTTAGAGAAGTAGTATGTCATAGCAAGCATAAATACCTTTCCTCCTGGTGCCTTTGGTAGCTTGCCAAAAATATCCATTCACTACTTCATGAAAGGCCAAGAAGAGGAGATAGGATACATCGGTTCTGCTAGTTGGTGAAGAATGTTTCCATGCCTTTGGCAAGCATCACACTTCCTTGAGTATTCCATGGCATCCTTCTACATCGTTGACCAGAAGTATCCATTTCTAAGTATCATAGAGAATAATGCTCTTCCACATGTGTGGTTGCCGCAATCACCTTCGTGGAAGTCTTGAAGCACCTCTTGTATTTCTGGATCCTTGATGCATCTCAAGTATGGACCTGCAAGAGACTTTCTATATACAGTATCTTGTAAAATAATGAATTGTGATATCTTTATTCTGAAAGATTTAGGGTTTTCTCCTGTAGGGATCTCTCCATATTGGAGAAATTTCTTGATTAGAAGGATCCAAGATCCTACTTTTGGAGAGGATGAAAGATCTTGAAGTTCTTCTGCACAATCCATTGTTGCCTCAATAGTTTCTTGTTCTCCAATTTCCAGAGACAATATGTGAATGATGGGTATTTTTACATCATCCAGGATCTTCAAGGATGATGCTATGTTTGTTAAGGCATATTCCCCAGCATTTTCTTCTCTCGGTACCTGCATGATACTAAACAACTCGAAGGATTTTGCTTGTACCTTCACAATTTCTAAATACTTGATCATGTTATCACCTTTCACGGCATAAGACCCGTTAAAGTGGTGAGTTATAAGTAAAGAATCTATATAAACTTGAAAATACCTTATCCTCATTTGTTTAGCCAAAAGTAAACATGCGATAAGTCCTTCGTATTTTGCCTCATTGTTGGTGGCTTGAAATTCACATGCAATGGACTGGGGTATTATATCCCCCGTGACGATTTCAGTAGAATATCCAATCATGTTCCTCTCATCTTGGATACTCCATCTGTGAAGAAGATCCAAGGATCCTTGGTTTCTTCTAGTTGTTGAACCTCCAAATCTGCTCATTTTGTATGCCACTACTGAAATCAGCCACAAAGTCTGTGAGCGCTTGTGACTTAATGGCTGTTTTGGGCTCATACTGAATATCCAACACTCAACTTCACATCCCACTTGGCCATCCTTCTGGATAATTTTGGCTTTCTACACACATTCTTAACAGGATAGTTAGTTCTTAAAATAATAGTATGTGGTTCAAAATAATGTCTCAACTTGGTTGGGGCCATAATTAAAGCTAGAATTTATTTCTCAATGTGAGAATACCTGACCTTTGCGTCTAAGAGGGTTTTACTTAGATAATATATCGGATGTTGTGGACCTTCATGATCCTTGGCCAGAACAGCACTGACTGCATTACCTGGAACGACTAAGTATACGGACAACGGCTCACCATCTGTTGGCTTCATCAAGGATGGTGTTAAGGATAGATAATCTTTAAGAGCCTTTATTGCATCCTCATGCTTTTGAGTCTATACAAACTTCTTATTATTCCTCAAGATATCATAGAAGTCTTTGCACTTCTCTGAGGACCTGGAAATGAATCGGTTGAGGGAAGCTATCCTTCCTGTTAGTGTCTTGACATCATTGGCATTGATAGGATACTTCAAACTGATGATGGCTTCAATCTGTTCAGGGGTTGCTTCTATTACCCTCTTAGTCACCATACATCCTAGGAACTTCCCAGCCTTGACACCTAAGTGGCATTTTGACGGATTCTGCTTCATATTTTACTGATCCAGGATGTTGAATGGTTCTTCGAGATATTTGAGGTGATCCTCAACTTTCTTTGACTTCACTACCATGTCATCTATGTAGATTTTCATGGTCCTGCCTAGCTGATCCTTGAACATCATGTTGACTAATCTTTGGTATGTAGCCCCTGTATTTCTTAGTCCGAACGACATAGCAATATAACAATATATGCCAGTAGGAGTCATGAATGTTGTATCCTCTTGATCAGATAGTTCCATCTGAATTTGTTGAAATCCAGAGGAAGCATCCATAAAAGTGAGCATTTCATATCCTATCGTGGCATCCACCATAGAGTCAATGTGCGGTAAGGAGAAATGATCCTTGGGACATGCCTTGTTTAAATCAGTGAAATCGACACATACCCTCCAGTTTCCATTTTTCTTAGAAGCTACCACTACATTGGCTAACCATCGTGGATACTTTACCTCTCGTATCTTACCTGCTTTGAGAAGATTTTCAACTTCTTCCTGGATAATAATATTTCTTTCATTGGCAAACTTCCTCCATTTCTGGTGGATAGGTCTGATAGAAGTATCTATCCTAATTTATGTGTTATAATATTTTTAGATATACCTGTCATATCAGAGTGCTTGAAGGCAAAGGTGGACTTCCTTTTTTTGAGGATGGATACCAAATCCTTTTCAATATTGCTGAGGATATTGGATCCTATATATACCTTTACATCTAAATCATCAGGGTCCAAGGACACTTCTTTCAAATATTTTTCTTGAGCCTCTAGTACATCCCTTTAATTGTGCATTGATTGCTATGTGATGGTTTGCTTCATAGCTGGCCTCATAGAGGAAGTATAATAGTTCATTGCTTCCGCTTGGTCATTGTCTATCTTCACTACTCCCATGGGGTTGGGAGTTTGATACATCGATGATAGGTGGAAGCTACAACTTTCATCTCATATATCCAGGGCCTAGCAAGAATCAAATTGCAACACAACAAGTTATCTATAACACAAAACTTTTTGAAAGAATTTACTCCCTCAATATAAATAGGTAGCTTGATGTCCCCCAATGTGTTTTTAGTTTCACCACTAAAACCAACAAGGACAGATGATCTTGGTGTGATCACTGATTCAAGAATGTTCATTTTCTTGAGTACACCGGCCTGAATTATGTTCACTGAACTCCCGCCGTCAACGAGGATCCTGCGAACATAGTGATTAGCAATAAATAAAGTAATGATCAAACCGTCATGATGAGGACCCTGAAGGTGCATGCGATCCTCGTCATCAAAGGTTATAACCCTTTGATCGGTTAACTTGGTAGTTCAGATGGGTCTTTCACCATTCTCCAACTTAGTTTCCTTGGTGTGCCGCTTCGCCGGGGAGAATGAGGTTCCACAAATGTCTGAACCCCCGGAGATAAAATTGATGATCTGTGCATAAGGTGTGGTGGAGCTGCTTTCTGTGGAATTTCATCAGGATCCTGGATCCTTGATTTCTTTCTTCTAGTAGCTCCTTTAAGGGGCCATTGCATAGAAGATACCCAATTTCTCTCCTCAGACCGATACAGTCATCGATCATATGGCCGAAATCCTCGTGGAATGCACACCATTTGGACTTATCCTTGAAGGATGTTGACTTCTCATTTTTCCGAGGCCATCTTGCTTTTTCTCCCAGGATCCCTCATAGCACATATTAAGCCATGAGTATCAATAGAGAAGCAATACTAGGAAATTCTTGGATAATCCTCATCATCATCATCCTCTTCTTCAACCGCACGGACATGTTGGTTGTCAAACTTTAAATATGGCTTGGAATTGTTGTTCCTGAATGAGGTATCTTGTTTCTTCTTAGGTGACTCCTATTTTTTTGGAGCGACCAACCGGTCTTAGTTCCTTTTATCATCCTCTAGTCTTATGAACCTGAGCGCCCTGTTCCTGAATTCATCTAGTATCCTGCACGGGGTCATAACAAGATCATCATAGAATGGGGAGCCCTTTTGTAACCTCATCTTGAATGCTTCAACAGCCGTAGCCATGTCAAGATTTGGGATTTCTAAGGCCTCCCTTCCAAACTTGGTGATGGAATCCCTTAAGGATTTATCACGAGGTTGGATAACACGATATAAATCACCAGTTAATTTCTTGAATTTTCTACTACAAGAAAATTGGCTATTGAATAAATAAAGTAAGTGTGAAAATGAACTAACAGAATAGGAAGGAATAATTAGCAGCCATTTAAGAGAGCATCCAGTTATTTGGATCCAAAGCCTTTGCACAGGCAGGCTTCCCTAAGCCTTTTTGTAATGGGATTGATTTTCATTCTTTCCCTGTACTGAGCCACATGGTCCTCTGGATCGGTTGAGCCATCGTAAATCATCATGTTGGGTGTTTGGAAGTGTTTTGGAATATTAGCATCACATATTGGTGGAGCAAACCTTGACAACCTTTGGCTTCCTTCTGTAATTTCTGGAATGGGTCGAACCACTCCTGGAACACTGGATATCATATCCTTCAATTTCTGCAGTTCCTTGGCCATGGCTAGAATGATACTTGTATCATGTGAAGAACCAAGGTTAGCTTATAAAGATATATGATTATAAAGGTTACCTCTTTGTTGACTAAACGTTGGCATCCCAGAAGAATAAGAAGCATAAGCTATGATAGTTGGTCCACCAAAGGAAATGGTCTGCATAGGGATGAAATCTCCCTCGTGAACTTCAGATCACCTCTGATGTTGAAGTCCCAAGGATCATTTATTCTGCATGAAGGATCCTTGAGGTTGAAAGTTGAAGGATCCTTGATGAAAAAATCCTAGAGATCCTAGCTGAAGGATGGATGCTCCTTGTTGAGGGAACGAGGATCCTTGAGCTTGCTGATCCATGGACCCTGGTTGAAGGATGGATGATCCTTGTCGAAGGAACGAGGATCCTTGAGCTTGCTAACCCATGGACCCTGGTTGAAGGATGGATGATCCTTAGTGGAAGATCGATGATCCTTGAGTATGCTGACCCATGGATCCTGATTGAAGGATGGATGATCTTTGGTGAAAGATTAAGGATTCTTGAGTATACTAACCCATGTATCCTGGTTGAAGGATGGATGATCATTGCTGAAGGATGGTGGATCCTTTAGCATGTTGAACCACGGATCCGGGAGTAGTGAAATCCAGCATCCTAGGCATCAAGGGAGTCTGATCCTCCACTGGCCTCTTAGTCTTCTTGAGATCTTCTATCTCGCGTAGGATCTTATGGTTGGTCATTTTCTGCTGCTCCATGTACGCCTTTACCTGCGAAAACATAGCGACAACTTCATTGTTAGTAGTTACCACAGAGGTGGTAGCAGAGGACTTGGAGCCTTGGAAGACTGGAGTTTGCGTCTTGCTTCCAGCAACGGTGGTCCTCTTTGCTTCCGCGGTTGGAAGAGGCATTGGTAATTGAAGATTTTGATGAGAGAGAAAGTGATGAAGGTATTGTGGTTGAAGCAAGGGTTTGTTGAGAGGCCATTGGTAGTAATATAGGTAGAAATGGTTGAAAAATGATGATAAATATTCTGGATTAAAGCACCGATTGCCCCACGGCTGGCACCAAATTGTTTTGGTAAAAAATCGGTTTAAGGATAATGTAACCAAATTTGTATATGTGAGGTATAGTGCTTGTATAACAATGATAAATATGTAAGCAAAATATGGATGAACACCGTGATTTGTTACGAGGAAAAGCCCTTGATCATATGATGATCGCCGACATAAAAACCCCGGGTGATGACATATCGTCTATCACCACTTTATTAATCTAAAAAGATGTTACAATGGTGGAGCTTAAGATCGTTTACAATAAAGCAAAGTGTGAACAAGTGAAAACTAGGACAATATCTGCGAGTGAGCTGCGATAATTGTACGTAAACAGTGTGTAGGTTGTGTGTGTTTCCTAAGCCGATCATAAGCTCAATATATACAAAAATATAAGCTAACTATAAATCCTGTAATCTTGCCACTTATCCATGATCCTTTGCAGCTCTTTGACCACGTGCAAAACTTCATGGACTAGCGGATAAATAGGTGGACTGAGTCTTTTAACCGTTAGACCTGTTAATCACAAAACCATTCAAATAATACAATTGTTAGTTAACAATCAATACCGAGGATCCTTGATCCTGCGCAACCTGGAACATATCCTAAGGATAATTGATCCAAAAATTACATAAGGATAACGTATCCTCACCATAAAAATTCATGCCCTAACAGGTTTATTCTTTATTACTTATAGTCCATTGATTTGTTTATGTTTAGGTTTGATTTCTTACATTGTAACAATTATTATTTTCTATCTTATGATTAACTTATGAATCTTGTTGATAGGTTTTATTGTTGATTAATGTTAATTGAGGTTTTTTATTTGTTAAGAATTTTAGTAGGTTTGAATACCATTAGTACGTTTGGTTCAGTTTGTTTATGAATAATTTGTGTCTATCTTAGGTTTTGTTAAGAATTTTAGTAGGTATGATTTGTTTATGTTTAGGTTTTGTTGTTGATTATTGTTAATTTAGGTTTTGGTTTTGTTGTTGATTAATAGAAATGGGAGAGAAATAAGAAGATGTAGAAGCACATTGCACTACATCAGATCGGGAATATATGACGCAGTTACGAGTGAAATTGCTGAGCAGTTAATGCAAAGTACCAAACAAATTATTTATTGTGGTTTATGAATATTATTTTAGTGTTGTTTTACTATTTTTTTAAACAAACCGAATAAGAAACGTTGTGGTTCGAGAGAGATTAGGGGTAGCGAACATATTAGACAAGATAAGGGAGTGGAGATTGAGATGGTTTGGACATGTGAAGAAAAGACAGACGACAGACCCTATTAGATTCGTAGAAAACATTACTATAGAGGAGAGGAGAGGTAGAGGACGACCTAAATTGACTTGGGATGAGAGTATTAGGCATGATCTGATAGACCTAAACCTCTCAGAGGACATGGTTGAGGATAGGAATTCTTGGAGAAGTAGAATTAAAGTTAAGGATTTTTAGGAGAAACGAATACTTTAGGGCGCCTATTTACCTTGTTCAGGTCGCACACAATAATGGTATTGTCTTTCCATATATAAAGTATTATTATTATTATTTTTTGTATTATTATTATTATTATTATTATTATTATTATTATTATTATTATTATTATTATTATTATTATTTACTGTTAAACTTTGATTTCCTTATATTGCCTCAAACATATGTATTCTAGAGCTGAGGGTCTCTCTGAAAGCCACCTCTTTATCCCTTTAGATAGAGATATAGTGTGCCTACATCCCACCCTCCCCAGACCCTACTTATAGCTTTGTTGTTGGTGGGACTTCACTGGGTATGATTGATTGAATGATTGATAAATTTCGATGTTGAATGACTTTTTTATTTAAATTTCAGCTTATTTAAAAATTTGGTTTAATTTTAGAAGTCTGCAGACGTTAAAAAACAAATAGTCTTCTTCTTGCAAACTGCAGAGATTTGGTCCACTTTTTAGGTCACAGATGTCTGCAGTTGTGGTCCGCAGTCTGCATACATTTTACCTTTGAAAAAATTAGCAGCACCATAGGTAACTTACCTACAATATCCATCCCCCATTCCATGAAAGGCCATGAAGAAGAGATATTGTACATAGAATACGCTGGTTGATGAAGAATGTTGCCATGTCTTTGAAAAGCATCACATTTACTTGAATATTCCATAGCATCCTTCTTCATTGTTGGATAGAAGTAACATGTCCTAAGTATTCAAGAGAATAATGTTCTGTCCATGTATGGTTACCACAATCACCTTCATGGAAGTCTTTAAGTACTTCTTGGATTTCTGGATCTTCAATGTATCTTAGGTAGGGACCTGCAATAGATTTTTTGTACAAAGTATCATGTAATATAATAAATTGGGATACCTTGGTTCTGAAAGACCTAGGATTTTCTTCATTAGGGATTAATCCGTCTTGGAGGAATTTCTTAATCGAGAGGATCCAGGATCCAACTTCAGGACTGGATTGAAGATTCTTAAATTCTCTAGGACGATCCGTTGCACTTCCATTGCTTCTTGTTCCTCAATTGTTGGAGAAAGTATGTGAAAGATTGGTATCTTTATATCCTCTGGAATATTCAAGGATAATGCTAGATTTTCTAAGGCATCTTCCCCAGCATTCTCCCCTCTTGGTACCTAATTTATACTAAACAATTCGAAGAATTTTGCCAATTCTTTTACAATTTCTAAATATTTAATCAATTTTTCACCTTTGAAAATGTGTGAACCATTAAAGTGGTTAGTTATCAATAAAGAATATATGTAAACTAGAAGATATCTGAACCTCAATTGTTAAGCTAGTAATAAACCTGTAACTAATGCTTCATACTCCGATTCATTGTTGGTAGCTTGAAACTCGCATGCTATAGACTGGGGTATTATGTCCCCTTGTGGCGATTTAAGTAGTATGCTGAATGTTGTTCCTCTGACATTTGATCAGCCATCTATGAAGAGAATCCAAAGTTCCTTGGTCTCTTCAAGTCGTTGTACCTCCAAATCGGCTTCTTATGGCAAGTCACTACTGAAATCAGCCACAAAGTCAGCAAGTGCTTGTGATTTGATGGCGGTTCTGGGCTCTTAATAGGATCATTAGTTCTAACAGTAATAGTATAAGTTTCAAAGTAATGTCTTAATTTTGTTGATGCCATGATTAAAGCAAGTATTAATTTTTCAAGATGAGAACTGTCACACCCTCAATTTTTGACTAACGGGGTTATACTAGTAAGGCGAGTGACATACCAGTATCTAGCCATGTTTCATAACAAACAACCAATTTATAATGGAAAATATTTAAATATTATTGCTTATCATAAATGAGATAAGTACATTTACAATAAAGTCTTTACATTTGTAGAAGCGTATAATTAATTATAACACTTAAAGACCCAGAGTGCGTGTCAAGACTCCCATCATACTTCGATGCTTAATGGGATTCATGCATCCTTGACTCATTTCAACTTCACACATACACTTTAAACACCTGAGAAAGACATGCTAAATGGGTCAACACAATGGTTGGTGAGTTCACAGGTTTGAGTTTAAAACAGGTTTGTCAAACAAACCATTAAGTAGTAAACATTGTAAATGTTTCAGTATGGATAATGTATGCATCAGTAATACCACTAGTTAATTCGGCAAATAATCTTGTTACATTAGTGTAAGTTCCATTGTGACCGAGGTTGACTTGTTAGTTTGTTGCCACCCACAGAGTCTAATACGACTAGTGCATATGGTGTTTCTAGTAAATGAAGACACTTGACGACTCCCTCCCCCGAGAGCCCCGAAGGGGTTCGTCAAACCCAATAGTACTACCTTTCATTACCCAGCCAATGTACAATTGTTAACGGTCTAATGTGTACGGGGGACTTCAGTTTAAGTTCACTATGTACACATAAGGTATTAACAAGTCTACAATATCGAAAAAGTTTTGTATGCATGCTTTCTCCCCCAAAAGGAGTAGGTAAAAAGTGGGGCAGTAAAACTCACCTCAAATGCGGTTTAAATTGAAGTCAACTTGCTTAAGTCAAAGTTGCATACTAGTACCCTAAATAATACAAGTATGTAAGTATTTTATAAGCGGTTCCTAGAACCCTTAGTATCCAAACAATCCCATTGTTTATTAGTGGTTGACCAAAGTTTGATTTTGCGTTGACTTTGACCAAAGTTTGACTTTTTGTTGACCATTGAACAGAACATTGACTGGCGACCCGTTGGTGACTTTTGATCAATTATATTAACTTATAATTGTTCTAAGTTATATCTAGTTGCATTGTTAACGTTCATGCGCGTCACTAACACATAATCACTTTTCATGCAAGCACTATGACTAACCAAGTATCTACCATAACCCAGTTCAACGAGTGAGACAAATCATTTAGTCAAGGTGGTTTCTAGTTGGCAGCAAAGTTGTAATCGCCTATCACAACAAATAGTGCACAAAATTGGTCATTAGACTCATCATAATCCATGTAATACAAGCTGACTTTTCAAGACAGATTCTAGGCTACAAAAATATATTTTTCAACCTTAAAGAAATATTGAAATAAATTATAAATCCTTTACCACAGAAAGATACAGGTATTGGGTACAAGACCACATTTTTCTTTTAATTTCTAAATAAATATAAAAATCATAAAAATTCATGCAACCTACGTTCAGCTCTTTACATGCGCAACAAAATGTAATAATTCAGTAAAAATTCCCTATAAGTCTAATTGATGCAAGACTAATTGGGTTTGTTTCACAAATCAGTCCTTGGCATTCCAAACTCATGCTATACACTTTACAAGACAGACCAGAAAATAACTCGTTCAGCCAGTATTGACACACGAATTTGTAAATTCATAAAAGGTAACCTAATGGAATTCAAATATTATTATTTTTGACTTTTTGAAAACTAGATTCAAATTATTTATTCATAGAATCAAAAAGACCACAGAATTAATGAGTTATATCATTAACAATCTAGACAATCAATTCTTTCAGCCGGCAGATTCAAATCTAATTTCACAATAATTAGGTTTTTAACATTTTTATGATACTAAATCACCAAGGGATCATTTTATATGATTAAAACACCTATTTTTATTGTTCATACAGATTTTATTACAAATATTTAGGGTTTTCATATCAATAAACAAACAAAACAATCTTAACATGTAGATTATCAATTTTATCGAATTTCGTTTTCTTATGATTTCATGTGCTTGGATACTTTCGTCTCGCAATCCCAAATCAAAGAAAAGTAAACAAAAACATATAAAAACATTCTTACTTTCTTGTTTCATTAATGAAGACTCCAAAACCTTGATTCAAGAATCACCAAAACCAATTGTATGTATGTATGTATATCTAGAGAGGAGTTGTAAAGAAAGTGTTGTTTAGAGAGAAAAATGCGATATGTGTGTGTGTGTGTGTGTGTGTAGTGTAGATTTCGGCCAAGGAAGGAGAAAAGGAAGAGAAAAGGTTTTCAAATCAAAGGTTGTGTAACCAAAATCTTATTAAAAATATATTAACTCTCATTAACAACAATTTAACTACTATTAATCAATAATAAACTTTAGGTTAAGACTTTTATTTAATAACATGTATCATTTAACATTTTTAACTCAAGTTTACTAGGTATAACATAATCTAAAGTTCATGGTACATTTTAATAATTAACATGTACATGTAATATAAGATGCATGTAACAATCATTCTTGTTTTGGATAAAAATCTGCTAAGGATAATGTATCCAAATCCGTAAAAGTGAGGTCTAGTGCTATGCTAATAACAACGATTGTATGAATGAAAATGGAAGGAACAATGTGATTTATTGGAAAAACCCCGGATGATGACAACTCGTCGATCACCAATTTATTAATCACAAAAGA